>NW_006289087.1:7251736-7264017 GCF_000327345.1 Myotis davidii
CTCTCTCTCCTCTCTCTCTCTCTCTCTCTCTCTCTCTCTCTCTCTCTCTCTCCATATATATAATATCTATATATAAGACATATATATATATATATATCTTTCTCCCTCCTTCCCGCCCCCAAGTTGATTTTTTTTTAAAAAAAGTAATAAATCGGATTGAAGGTAAACACAAACAGGACTGACACTTCAAACAACCGTAGCAAGACATGGAGGAAAATACTGAGAAAGATCTCTTAGAAAAGAAAAAAAAATCTAAAATACTGAAACCAAGGTGACAGTCTGAAGGACAGACACAGATCAGGAGACCTATGGATTAGAGGTGCTGTAGAAAAATTCACATAGAAAATAATTAAAAACTCAGATAAGAAGAAACGTCTTCGAGGAGGAGAAAAGAGACCTATGCGTGTAGACTGAAATGCTTTAACACTTTCCAAGGGATACAAAGGACTTAAAAATTAACAGACACATGTTGGCAAATACCTAGGGACTGTCTCAAAATAAGCATTTAACGCAGCTCCCCCAAAATAAATGGACAATGCTCTAAGAGCTTCAATCTCCAGTGACCAATTTATTTCAATAATGACGAACGTTGGGAGAGCGCCAACGCTGGGAAAGGGAGTGTGAAAGTAGTCGGTTAGAAGAAGTCTAAGTTCTTAACTTGCAATGGCAAGTCCTTCTATTATGAGTCAGCTTCAACATATCATGGCAGTAGTGCACGTTATCAAAAAAAAGGCGAACACTCCACCCTCATCCTGGAAATGTGAATTGTAAGTCAAATCAAATAAAACGGATCCCATAAAAAAGGGCTCAGGCAACAGGGGACTCCTACAACAGCTAAGTTGGCAAAACCTTGGCTTGACCTTAAAGAACTATCCTTGTTAGAATTATTTCCAAATCAATAACCATTAGACCCAAACAATGTTGATTTGTGCCTTTCTGAAAGGTAACGGGCTCCAACCAAATCACTGCAATAAAATCCTCCTCTCTAACGGTATCCATTTCAACAGGAAGCCAATAGATGGGACTCTCATGAAAAGCCAATAAATTATGAAAAGCCCAGCATTTTATTTTTAATCAGCAAAAATTTAAATACTGTGTCAGAACTGCACTTATTCACTGATATGTAGAATGCGCAGTTTCAAAAACGGAGAAGCATGCATTTGTTCAATAGTATAATGCCGTCTGAGGATTCTAAAAGTTTATATGTGTTCTCTCATGTGCAAATAGGCATGGAAATATACATCTGAACATAGAGGATAATATTCACCATTATTAAATATGTGGATTTCTTCAAGTTATCATCAGAATGTCAACAGAAAGTGGAAACCGTGTGGAATAATATATTTGTAGAATTCTGAGACACCTTGATCTGTTCCAACTTCCTCAGAAAACTGCTTTTTAGAGCGATAAACTAGCCTATCACAAATACATACATTTTTTATTTTTAAAAAAATATTTTTATATTTATTGATTTCAGAGAGAAAGGGAGAGGGAGAGAGAGAGAGATAAAAACATCAATGATGAGAGAGAATCATTGATTGGCTGCCTCCTGCATGCCCCCTACTGGGGATTGAGCCCACAACCCAGGCATGTAAATTTTTTAAAGTATAGTTTTATTGATTTCAGAGAGGAAGGAAGAGGGAGAGAGAGAGAGAAACATCAATGATGAGAGTCATGGATCCGCTGCCTTCTGCACGCCCCCTACTAGGCCTCAAGCCCACAACTGAGGCTGTGCCCTGACCTGGAATTGAACAGTGACCTCCTGGGTCATAGGTTGATGCTCAACCACTGAGCCATGCCGGGCGGGCAATCCATACATATTTTAATAGCCATAATTCAATTCTAAATCTACTGTTCGTTTTTGCACAATATGTTTCTGGATTTAAATTAGGGGCTAGTTCTCAGAAGGGTTCCGAAAGCAGTTCACCGGTAATGAAGCACTCGGGACGATTTTAGGCAGCGGCAACAAGACCACAACTGTAAGAAACATTCATCTCCTATCCAATGACAGCCTCCAGAAACAGTAACACTCATTAAAAACATGACCGAAGAGGGATAAGGAAAGAATCTCAATGGTCTGGGTTCATATACCAGCTCTGTGATATGTTGACAGGATGGTAATAATAATCATAATTATAGGAACATGACTGGCTTATGTCAGGCACTATGCTAAGTGCTTGAGTGACATGCATTCTTTAGTTAAATCTTCACATAAAACTTGTAAGGTGAATAGTATCATTATCTCTATTTTACAGACGATGATACAGGTATAACTAGTGAGTTTAAGGTTACGGGTTATTGAAGTGGCGAGACCATAATTCAAACCTAAGCCATGCTTTTTAATTATTGTGCTACTTAGCTACCTCCATACTGTCACAAAATTGAAAAGATTTCATTGGATTTGGTATTTAGAGATCACTTTTGAATTAAAGACAGTAGGTTGTATCAAGAGTGAGAGGATAAAACAGCAAAACTATTTTCTCTCTAAACATTTTCATTCAAATACTTCTTTTCACAATTTTTATCATATATGTAATTTTTGGAAACATTGCCTTCAGTTTCATAATACCTCCACTTATTAAAACATGAAAGTTGCCCAAAGACAGAGAATAGAATCAAAAGTCAGGAACAGATAGTTTTCAGGAAAAGACTATCTTCACAATATAATTACATATAATAGAATTATGAATATATTATAAATTCACAAGCTCACTCATAATGAAGACAGACAAATTTAACCACCAAGGCAACACTTTAACCTATAAGGCCATGGGAAGCAGCATCAAGATTTTAAATGCATATAACTTTTCATTTAATGTTTAGTATTATATGTGAGTTTCTCTTATCAAGACTTTGCTATTTCACCCATAATAAGGGATAATTGCCAATTCTCAATGATATTTAAAGATAATCAGATACAAAAATAATGATGACATACCACATTTCCTTCTTGGTGGGGAATGTTGGAGTGCTGACAAAAAGCCATCATTTAGCTTTATGAAGCAAGGAGTTTGTTTGGTTCTTGCTGTTGAAACCAATCCATAAAATGAAACAGTTCAATCCCACTGTATAATTTATAAGAAATCAAATTAATGGTGCTGTAAACAACTCGAATATGTTTATCCTGTTCAGATGACAACCTTACAAGATTTTTTTTTCTCATTAAACTTATTTCTGGGTAATATGTCCGATAGAACTACCGTAATATGTCTGCTAGAATTACTTCAGATAATTACCAAAATGTCTCAGGAAATAGATAAGTTATGACATATTATGTACCGTTCCTCAGGTTAGTTTGAGTCGCCATTCCTAAGAAGACAGTACATTTACAAATTGTCATGAAATGATTAACCTTAAACAAAAATATTTCTGAAATTTTAGTGGAAATTATGTTTGCATAATACACTTAGTGTGGCTATTGCTTAATTAATTGATTTTAAATAAATGTGATATTGTATGTGCATAGGTAAGCATTCAAATATTTACATGCAAGTTTAAGAGATCCTTTCACATAAAAATTTTATTTTGCAAATTTTATTCCTTCTTGCTTAAAAATAATTATTTTAACAAATTATTAAACTGAAAAGATGGTTTTATTTTCAATGAGAAAAAAAATCTTACAGAAAAATGAATTCAGTCATATGCATAATCTTGCAAGTAAACCATTTTTCTTTCAAGAATTTCCTACTGCATAACTGTATTTGTTTTTCTATCTAATGCAAATTAAATGAATATTAATCTGCAATATTATGCATTTTCTTCTAAAATGTCACTCAAAAGCTTATCTGCGTTGCTGAAAGAATTGAAAAATAAATCATTTGCATACCCATGAGCTCTACTGGGCATTCATTTTCAGTGTAAAATAAGAACCAAATAATGCTATTAAGGGGGGGGGGTGTAATGAAAGTAAAAGGGGAACTCAGGCACAAAACATGCTCAATCCCTCAGACGCAGATACACACACAAATGGCAAGAGTGATGCCTTGGAAATAATAAAAAATTCAAATCACAAAAATGTTAATCTCAACAGATTTCGATAAAACGGAAGCTTTCTATCCACACCTTGTTACTGCATGCATTCACACACCAGTCAGATTATGCCTCACTAAACACAGCTTTCACACTTCAAGTCCAGAGAGTACACCTTAAACACAACATGGAAGTCATGGCATTTGACTGCCAGGGGAGACCACGCAAGATCCCATTGCCATGCTGAGATCTCTTTCTCCGATCTCCACAGGACGTTACCTTAAGAACAGTAACAGGTAGGTGACAATTTGTGAATTCAAAATCGTCCACCCACCCTTCTGGGCCATTCAAAAATTGGTGGTATTCGAATCCATATCACACCCATAAAGTGAACAGGATGGCTTTAATTTATTACACGCTGACCAAGAACCCATCAGACACTCCCATCTTTTCATGTCCCCAATTTGGCCCTGAAGGAACTTGGGGTTTCCAGACTGATACTTTTTATTTATTTACTTTTAAAGTCTATTTTTATTGATTTCGGACAGGAAGGGAGAGGGAGAGAGAGAGAAAAATATTGATGTGCTGCCTCCTGCATGCACCCTACTAAGGATCTAGCCTGTAACCCAGGCATGTGCCCTGACCTGAATAGGAACCAGCAACCTTTTGGTGCACAGTACAATGCCCAACCAACTGAGCCACACTGCCCATGGTGAGAGATGAATCTTAAGGGCATTTTTAATCCTGGGAATCTTTTGATTTTATGACCCCAAAAAAGTTTTACCTCTAAAAAAATAATTGCAAAGAAAGTTATCATCCCATTGATTTTTGTAATAAATGTGGAAAGTATTCTTGTGTGGGATGAATTTAGTAATGACTATCAAAGGTTATTTTTCATATAATGGTTAATCGTCACGAGATTGCATTTTGTGAACAAATACTTAATACATTTTCATTGGGGGTATTTGTTGAAATCTATTTTTCTATTATGCTTTGGGATAATAGCCATGTGTTTCTTTAAGATAAGACAGTCAGAACACAAGGCCACAGCAACACAGAGCCTTGGCTAATTCGAGGCTAAAGGAGAGATAGTTTAATTAGTTCGCTGCTATTATCTATTTAAGTGAGCAGCCAGGGAAAGGTCTGCTAGCAAAGAGACGTGCAAATGCATGGGGAGCCCATTCTCTTTGCCTCTATGCAACCGTCACAGAAGAAGGGAACAGGTAGCTTACACATTAGAGTAGAGAAGGGAGAAAGATTTCTAAAACAAAGAGGGGGCCAGGTTGGTGTGGCTCAGTGGCTGAGTGTTGGCCCATGAACCAGGAGATCACTAATTTGATCCCAGTCAGGGCGCATGCCCAGGTTGTGGGCTCCGCCCCCAGTGGGGGGGGCATGCAGGAGGCAGTCAATCAGTGATTCTCTCTCATCGATGTCTCTATCTCTCTCTCCCTCTCCCTTCCTCTCTCTGAAATCAATAAAAACATTTTAAAAAGTGGAGACAAAAAGGAATCATATGTCAGCAGAATATATGTCTATATAGGGACATTGGCACCTTAACAATAAACTTGTACATAAGTGAACTAATTTCAAATACTGTGAAACCTTCTGTTTCTTGATTATCATTAAAATATTCAGAAACCTTTAATAATTCTTTAGTAGTAACCAAAGAGGTTAACATTTCCCCCCTTGCCTATAATCAAGGTTATCAGCTTTTACATTTAAACTGAAACAGTTTATTAATATTTTCCTGTTTGCCGGTTTACTAAATAGTATACTTTTTATATTGCCTTTACTTACTATAATATTTAGAGAAACGGATGAAAGGAAAATTAAGAATACATAAATATAGTCTGTGTAATTTTTTCCACAAACATTTGTTGGACATCTATGTATCCTCGCAGATCACTTCAGTCTGAGAGGCAAATTCCATGGATAAATATTACTAATTAATTCACGTAAGACCCTTCTCTAAGCCAAATGAATTTTAATGGATAATTCTTGCATCCTACAGTAGATTATGGAATTCTGATTCCAATTGAAAAATCATAAGAAAAAAATCAGTAACTAATAGAAAAAGTAATCTAACCTATTTTTTAACTTGCTACTTGGTCTAATAGGTATTAAATAAATAAAATCTATTACAAAATATAAATAATAAGTATGAATTTTGGCTTTAACTTTGGAAAGGTTCATTTGAAGGTGGTGTCTAATCTTTTACTATTATTCACATTATATGGTTCATAAAATAACAGAGCTAATATCCTAATCTTAATTTTATGACTCATACTTTAAAAGTTGGAAAATTTAAGTATTGCAATTACATAGCAATCAATTTATTTTATATTAAGGCACACAAAAAACATAATAAATATCGCTTTAGGAACTTTTCTTACAAGAGATATAATGCATATGACTAGTTATTTCATAAAACTCCATTTAAATATACACAATACACACACAGGAAAAGAAAGTAAAAAAAAAATCTAAAACCTAAAAACATGAAGAGGTATTATTACTTAGTATTTTCTTTTTCCTTTGATTTTAAACCTTACATTTTTGACAGAGTGTCCAATAAAAGACACACACACACACACACACACACACACACACACACACACACACTAGCAACTCAGAAGACCCAGAACATGATAACAGAAGAGAACAATAGTGATAATTTGGGTAATTGTATTTGGAAGAAGATCGCAGAGATAATGATAGAGAAGAATCTGGCTGCTTGGTAAGATGGAACCACAGAGAGAAAAATAATCAAATAAATTATTTGTTTGAATGCCAAAAAATCATAATTGTTATTTTCTCTTCTGTAAATAATTCTGTGGACTAGTAATGCTGTTCATTTCTCATTTTAATAGCAAAAATCGTGAATTCGCAGTTAGACTAAAAATTATTACTTACAAATTCTATTAGTTGTTACAAAGCATGACTTTTATTTATAGTCACGAGCTGATAACACAGTCCTCATTAAGAACTGGCTTTTTTGAAAGTTGATTATAATTCTTAAACCCTTGAATTAGTATTCTATTTCATTTGTGACTGAAATTTTGCCAATTTTTCCAATGTCCACTAAAGGACATTTAGAGTATAAATTCACAGATACATTTGATTGTGAAATAAAATTAAATTTTAGCCCTCGTTGGTGTGGCTCATCTTTCTCCACTTCCTATGAAGAGCTCTATCTTCTCTTTTGTTTTGGTCATGACTTGGACTGTTTTGTTTTACAACCACATTTAGTTATATATTTCTAAACCATATAATTCAGTTGCACCTATTCTTTGAGTTTTGTATATTAGAATCACGGGTGCAAATTTTTCCTGTGTTGTGTACCTTTCACTTAACACTCTATCTAGGAGTTTTGTCCACTCTGTTACTAGTGTGAGTGTTAATATGCCTGAACTGACCAATTATTATGTTTTGATATTTAACGTATTTTCAGAAATTCTTACATATCCCAACATCATGAAAGTATTTCCCTCTGTTTTCTTCTAGAAGCTTAATATGTTGCCTTTCCTACTTAGATCCTCATTCCGTATCAAGCAGTTTTGTGTAGGTGGTATGACAAAGTAATCCTATTTCTGCTTTTCTCAAAGAAAAACCCAAATTGCGGAACCATTTATTCAGAAGCTCACCCTTTCTCATATACTGTTTCCTTATGGCCCTGTCATATATGAAGTGTCTATATATCCGTCCATCATTTTCTAGGCCAGCTTGTCCTTAACGGCATTTTGTAAATATAGTTGTTTCAGGGAAGATGACTACAAAGTCAATAAGGCACAACCTTTATTTCAATTGTCTCTTATTCTCAAACTTCATTTTGAAAAACTGCCGAGGAAGCAAAGTCAGTTGCAATAATCTGCCATATCTTTTCATTATTTTGAAAGATTACAAGAAAAGCATTACCATGTTCTTCCTGATTCACTTGCACTTGTGGTTAAGCAAAAAAATGTTAGAACTCAAGGTCAAGCTTCAAATTATTTTGTATTATATTGAGTGAATAACTGCATATGTAAAATGTTCTCTTATGGGAACACAATTCACCACCCTCTGACTTTAGAATTCATGTCCATGGTTCGAGATCATTGTAAGTTGGAGTTACTAAAAGTGAATCCCTCATCCAGAGCTCCTGCGAGTTATGAAAGGATGAGGATTCCCAAGGCCTGTAAGAGATTATGCATTTGCTGGTGAGCATACTGCCTAAGGGTGTTTCTAGAATATGATAACTACAATCACAAGGCTCCAATTTATTTAGGGCGAGGTATGCTCCTATTCTAGCCTTCAGAGCAGACATAATTCCTCCAGGCTTAGTCTATTTTCTAAAAGTGAGAACACGCACTTAAAATGCCTGTGCTTAGGTCCTATTTTCAATCTTTAGCCAAGAGAGAAAGACAGCTGAAAACCCAACTTTTAATATTTAATCAAAAAAACCAGTTTTGTGTGAGCAAGCTCACTGTAGATTCTCCAATTCAATGACCCTACTCATAAAATAATCACCTCTTGAGTCATAATGTAGTTTCAGTCCAAAATTTAAAAAGTACTTCATAACACTCATTAATTTAAAAATACAAAGATATTGACATGAAGACTTTTGTGATATTTAAGTGAGATCAGACAAAATAAATAGACATGGAAACAAAATAAAATAAAATAAAATAAAAATACAAAGATAAGCCTTCTTAGTCGACAAAACACATCCTGTGAAAAGAATGAAATTTCTTTTTCTTTAAGTCCTGACCATGATCTTACTATGTTTAGTTGTTATGATCTTGCTGTTCTATATCTGCAGTAAAAAGGACAATACGATTCTGGAGAAGGAGCTAGATGAAGAAAGACAACTGAAAGATATTTGGCATAATTATCTTAAAAGGCTTAATATGTTTTACATTCATAACCACTGCCTTTCAGAAACTATGTCAACACAATATCCTGCATGACATAGCTTATGGCAGTAATAAAATGCACTGGTAGAATTTTGCCGATCACTTTTTGAAATTACGTGGTCTTTCAAAATGATGAAGCTAGTGATTAAAATGGGAAAATATAGATTTTCCATCTCTGGGTATTAATCACAAATTCCGTATTTGAGGTTGGACATTTGTGAACAATAAAGTCTCTGATAACTATTTTTGAACACAGATATGAAACAGCAAAGAAACCAGAAAGCTATTCTAATCCTTGTTGTTGAGATGGCCCTGATATGTCAAAAATAAAGTTAACTTCTCCAGAAGGACTCAGATCCATTATATTGGAGGGAGAGGTGAAGAGAACTCTCTGAAATTTAGGGAAATACTAGCTAGACAAACGAAATATCTCACTGTGGCAAGGCAAAAGGAATCTTCATGAATATATTATATTGCTCATTCCATGCCAACCACCAGTGATCATAGATAGCATCATTAGGCAATGTTTCAAAGGTCACATAGAAGTTATGGTCTGGTCCAAGCAGGGGACAGGGACATCATATTCCATGATTTACAAACAGATAACTTCCATACATGCTTATTCAAGTGACAAAGATAAAGATACCAGAAAGTTGAGAAGTATAGGACTAATGAAGGTCGTTAGGAATGGAGTCCCATGAATTCTAAATGGAATATACAAGCCTTGAAAACCAACCCCAAGGTGTTGTTTTCCATTACCTTTCACTGAGACAATCCAAACAATTTCCGTGCCTCTCATTCATTCAGCCTAGAACCTCTCAAACATGCCAACCCTGTTTGCAACTCACAGCCAATCAACGGATGAGCCAACCTCCAACAACCACACACAAGACACCTCCGGCCTCCCGAGAGAGATGCCAATAGATTGTGGAGACAAGCGTGCACCAGTTTGACTGACAGACTGTTAAAACCCTCCTGCAGAATGCTGACATGGAAGGCATTCTCACCACCTTCAACTCAAGTCATTTCACACAATCTGTGAAGGAAAGCAGGCTTAACCAACACACACATGAAAAGGAATACAACTGGAGTCATATTATACTGATTGCATTTCAGAACATCTTTAATATTTGTCATTTTACCTTTAAAAATAGAGTAAGTCTTTTTTGTAGACTTGTGACCATGCTCTGGCTGCCTGGACTAGGGATTTCTGACCACACACACACACACACACACACACACACACACACACAGTAATTCTGTGATGTTTCATAGAACTAGTTCAATACCTTCAGTTTGTTTGGTAAATACTAGTAGGCATTGCTGATAGAATTTATACATTTCCCAGGCTATCAAGACCACGTACAGACCAGAAGCACAGTGCCCTCTGGTGCACAGATACAACATAAAATAAAACATATATATCACATATTTACATATAGACACACAAATGCAAAGCTAAGTTTTGCTTCTCCATGAATGTTCAACCAATCACTCGGAATCATAAGCTTCTATCTCGAAGAAATGAGCCAATCAAAACTTTCATAGAACATTCTCTATGGCATAGACTCAGGCGCACTTGCGTATCCTCTATTTAATGGGTTCATTGGGCTCGGGAGAAGGAAGTCTGTTGGATTTCACATACAGCTTCTTTTGTGTAACTATTTAGAGTTAAGCACAGAAGAGCCGTAAAAGCTAAGGCCATATATCTCAATCCCTTCTTCTTTCTCGGCCTTTGCTATCATGTCCTCTTTATCTTTTTCCTTCTATTCCATTGCCATTTCTGCCATTGCCATAGTATGAATGGACTCAACTTCTCAATGACTCGTACAAGACACCATTTCCATTGAAGCTCAGAGAAGGTAACCATACAGCGGAGCATAAGTAGAAAGGAAAACACCATTTGGGAAAATTCACTGAACAGTGTTTACGATGATGAACTCAGCTTCCAAGTTCACTGGCATTGACCTGAAGGCACAGGAGGATTCTAGGATCTGAAAGGGACCCACAGGAGTCACCGTTATCACCTTTTCCTGGAATACGTTATGTCGATGAGAAATACACTGAGTGGCCAGATGATGATGACCACCCCATCAGTACAATGAAGTGAATTAGTTATGTAAATAATAATAATAAAACCTTGAGAGCATTTGCTTAGGAAGTTTTCAATGTTCAGTATTTTTGGAAATGTCAATGAAATACTGATGGGGTGGTCATAATCATCTGGCCACTCAGTGTATGTTTAAATAACACAAAACCATCACAGAGGCGAATGGTAAATAAGAACCCTCCTGATGACAATCTGCTCCCCTCGGAAACTCTCCCTTAGAGAAACCCATTCACACACAGCCTCCCAGGCAGAGAGCTCTGCACCGGCCTGCCCTTGCCCCCCAGTACCTGTATATCTTGTATCTTGTGCTAAATCCCTGCCGGCTTCGGTCCACAAAATCAGTGTATTCCTGTGAGCGATGGAAGGGTCCCTTGTCATACAGGAGCCAGTCGAAGGGGCTTGTGGCATGCTGGTCGGAGACGGCAGCAACGGCGAACACCCAGCAATGCAGACTCAGGGCTATCCACTCCCATAGAGCCATCAGAGAGAGCACTTCAGCACCGGCTCCGCTGCGCCATATCATGCTTCCTCTGGGCACTTGGCGCCTTCATCCTCTTAGCTTGCCCTCAGCACCTAGAAGAAACACACAGGCCATCAGTGAGCGCCCACAGCGTGCTTTCCAGCATGAAGCTGTGGAGGAGGCTGATGCATTTAAAAAAAAAAAATCTAATAGCATTGCTTTAATCTGGACCATTGCAAAAGTGACCGAGGAAACTCAAATGACTGTGATCTGTCACAGCTGTGTCCCTGTCGCACCCGTGTCCCCTGTGAGTGTGTTGGGAGGGAAGGCACGAGTCACAAGGGGCTCCTCGTGCCGGTGTCCGCAGTAGATCGCGAAGCCCTACAAAGCCACAAGGAAAAGTCCGGACTCACAATTCTTTTATTTTTTTTTCTGCTTATAAATGTTTTATAACATTGAGCACTTTATAAATAATGAATGTTTAATTATATTATAATTTGTTATAAATTTTAATGCTAAGCGTACTTGATTATTTAGTTATGTTAGGACAATTCTTGCAAATGAATTAAAGATATTTAGGTCGTTATTTTCACAACATGGATGAAATTGGATGGACTAAAACTATGGGTTTAGGAATAAATAAATAAATAAATAAATATTTATATATATGTGTGTGTCTGTCTATCTCTCTATATAGATAAATAAAGGAATGGAGGGGTGTGTGGAGGGGGGAGAGTAGAGGTGTGTATTGGCTCAGCTATTTTCCCCATTATCCTATTAGAAACAAACCTTTCTGATTATTTAAACAGAATCATAGTTAAATTATGTTTACGATCTTTAAAAGATTTCA
>NW_006289087.1:7265350-7276429 GCF_000327345.1 Myotis davidii
ATTGAATTTATTGGGGCAACATTTGTTAGCAAAATTACATAGGTGTCAGGTGTACAATTCTGCAATACATCATCCGCATAGTGTACTGTGTATTCACCACAGCAAGTCAAGTCTCCACTGATCCTACCTTTACCCTCTTTTACCTGCCCCTACCTTCCTTTCCAACTGGTGATCACCATAAGGTTATCTGTGTCTATGAGGTTGGTGGTGGTTGTTTTTGCTTAATCCCTTCACCTTTTTCCCTCTGCCCCTATCCAACTCCCCCTCTGACAGCTGTGAGTCTGTTCTCTGTATCTCTGAGTCTGTTTCTATTTTGTTTGCCTTTTTTGTTGTTGTTTATAAGATTCCACATATGAGAGAACTCATATGGTACTTGTCTTCCTCTGACTGACTTATTTCACTTAGCAGCATGCTCTTCTGGGCCATCCATGCTGGGAGGATTTCCTTATGTTAATGGCCAAGTCAGTTCCCAGTGTGAAATGTACCACGGCTTTTTTATCCATTTATTTACTGATGGGCACTCGGGTGGCCTCCCAACCTTGGCTGTAAATAACACTGCCGTGAACAGAGGGGTGCATTTATTCTTTCGAATTAGTGTTTCGGGTTTTTTCTGAATATGTTCCCAGAAGTGGAAGCGCTGGGTCATACAGCAGTTCCATGTTTAATTTTTTGAGGAAACTCCATATTGTTTCCCCTTGCCCAAGGTGATATATCAGAAAAAATATTGCTCTGAGAAATGTCCTGCCTACGTTTTCGTCCAGGATTTGTATGGTTTTGAGTCTAACATTCAAGTCTGTCAATATTATTTCCATTCTATTCCTGTATGTAAATTATTTTCATCTTTATGTTAAACTGTCTTTTGTTTCACTATTTTGGTAGTCAAAGGTAGTCATAGTTACAAATAAGTTATTTGAGGCATTCCTCATATTTTACTTTAAAATTAGATCTTGTAAATCTAAACATACTATGCAAAACATCCTGCATCTGAACTTTATGCTTCAGTCTCTGACCACTTTCCTTATGAACTGGAAATAAGTACGATTTGAACCTTACCAAGGTATTTTGTGATATGACCCCATACGTTGAAACACTGAGATAGTTTGTATTTAAATGGTAAAGAGAACCCAGCTGACCGAGTTTGGCTATCCCCCAAACCTTTTTTTAAATTAATCTTCAATTGAGAATATTTTTTCATTTAATATTAGAGAGAGTGGAAAGGGAGGGGGAGAGAGAAACAGTCATTAGAGAGAGACTTATCAATTGGTTGCTTCCTGCATCTTGCACCCCCGACCAGGGCCGGGGATTGAGCCTGCAACCGAGGTACATGCCCTTGACCAGAATAGAACCCGGGATCCTTCAGTCCATGGGCCAACGCTCTATCCACTGAACCAAACCAGCTAAGCTTGAGTTTGGAGATTTTTAAGAGCAATTTCCCCGATGTGAGGGACAGAACTGAGGAATGAGCTCCCCTTCTCTTAATTTTTCCTAATCAGTTCTGCCATTAGGTAGTAGCACTTAACTTCCTCTTTATTGGTAGGACAAGATTGTATTGGCAGGATCAAGCTTGAGATTAGTTCCCTCCGCAGTATATCCTCCTCAGAGGAATAAGAAACCCTCATTAAGATGGAAACCACTTAAAGCTGTAATTCACAGGCTCGGTATTGCCTGATCAGCTAAAATAAATAACCAGAAAGGCCTTCTGGAATACAGGTTTAGCAGTTAAATGACTAGAGAGCTTCACTTCTAAGGCCAGTCTTAACCTATAGAATGTAATTTAATACAAGGCAGCTCAGTTCTTCTTCTTTTTTTTTTTTTTAAAAAAAAAGGAAGGACAGTGAGAAAGTACAAAAGTAATGCATTACTAACAGATTAATAGAATGATAATCTGTTGCTGGTGTAAGCCGATAAAATGAAACAGCACATAACATTTCGAGAAAAGGACTTCAACTCAGTGCATGTTCCATAGCGACTGTGTACACAAGGGTGTGTTAACCATTAGCAGGTCACAGGCTTACTGAACATAATACCTGCCAGCAAGTCCTTCATAATTTGGTCAAACCAACAGAGGTGTTAAAGAGGGTGATCACTGCATACTGAGAAACTCTAGAAGATTCATGAATGGAAACCCATCCAGGCTACAGTTATTTTAATAATTTACATGCTACCACATTCAAAAGGACTCGAGGTAGGTATTAACCCACAGGAACTAAAAATAACAAAAGGAGGTGATCTACCACAAGCAAGCCAACCCAAGGTCAAGGAGTTAAGTCTCCACCTGCCACTCTCCAAGGCCTCTGCACCACCTCCTGAGAAAGATGGCGGAACACTGCGTGCTTCTAACTAGAGGGAGACTAGCAATGATGCCTAGAACATCTTTCCCAGTTGCTAGAGATGCTGGGAGGGCCCATGTTTTCACATGTTAGTTAGTCTTGCATTGACTGGTGTCGGTAATATATTCCAGCTCCTCTAAATTTTTTTTTTTTAACAATAAGCACCCGACTTCCCCATTCTTCATCGAACACACAATTCTGAAAACATTTGATATTTTCAAGGGACACTCTTGTCAATATACTTTAACGTCTAACATAACCCAAGCAGTCTTCAAAACTCAAAAAGTCACACAGAACTTAAATGATCAAGAACTACATTTCAGAAGGAAAATACACCTATAGGATAAACCTAATGTACATTCTTGAAGAGTGTTTTTATATAAAAAGAACCAGCCAGATTTTGAAGGATATTGTAAGAAAGAATAAATGGGACATTCCCATGTCTGACATATAGAGACTATTTAACATCAGCTATACCCAGCATACCACGTACACAATTTTAAAAAAATCATGTTGTCTGAACTTGTCAGAAATTACCTTCTAAACAATAATTATGAGAATCGGCATTATAGGACTTATTGGAGACCAGACTTTGGTAATAGATAAATTTTCAGTCAATAGTTACTAATTGTGTAGTTTCAAATCCTGAGCAATTAAATTTCCACTTTCAGCTTAGACATCTGAAAATCTGTATCTAAAAGACAGTAAAGGATGTCAAATGTTTATCATTTTTGTGATGAAAGAATCATTAAAGATAGATTAAACTTTTGTTTATTTTACTGACTCAATATTGATGAGAAACACATGTTTTAATAGTTAATAACCACAGTTTATATTGGAGCTGCTGATTCTTACTCTAAGACATGATTTCCTTAAATAATAGCTGTCAAGGATGGGTTTTAAAAAGAAAAGACCTGAGTGATCTTTCATATTCACGTTGGCCGATCGCTGTATGATCACAATTTGTCGTTTTGTCTTTCAAATTGGTTAAACGAGAGATGTGTTCACATGTCTGCATTTTATGGATGGGTGGAAGGCACAAATGAAAACTCGATACAGTTCACTCTAAGAGGAAATTTGGATGCTCCAAGTTATATTTCCCCATAGTTCTGTTTCTAGTCAAACATAATTAGTGTTAGCCCAACTATAGAGACAGCTCTACCTTGAAAATGTCAATAATCTGACTTGGCTCTAAAAGGACTCAAATAAGGAGTGATGTATAGCAAAAATGTGTGTGTGCTGGAGAGGTGGGTTGTAAATACTTGACCTACGAGCCCAAAGGTGAGAAAGATGCTTAAAACAAGTATCTTAGTTTTTTTTGTTTTTTTAAATGTTTTAAGATGAATTTTCTTAAAATATTTTTGATTGATTTCAGAGAGAAACAGAGAGGAAGAGATAGAAACATCAATGATGAAAGAGAAGCATTGATTGGCTGCCTCCTGCACGCCCCCTACTGGGGATGGAGCCTGCAACCCTGGCATGTGCCCTGACCAGGAATTGAACCTTGACCTCCTGATTCATAGGTCAACATTCAACCAGTGAGCAACACTGGCTGGCTTAAGATGAATTTTTAAAAGCATGTAGACTGTCCCTTTAGAAATTGCTCACGATCCCTTTTTCTTAGCTCTTAACTTTAAGTTTCAATTCCCAGAGTCAACTGAATACCATTCTCTTAGTTCCCATTTGAAGAATGAAAGTGCTGAGTTGGGGCGATTGTGAAAGACAGGTAGGAACTTTCTATAAGTAAAAAAGAGTATATCTTACAAATCCAGAAAACTCAGCTTCCATCTTAATTGCTTATTCAAGGAAATTCTGAATTTAAAATTCACAAATTGTGTTTTTTTTTAACAAGTTTATTCAGAGTAAAATTAGTCATTGGGAACAAAAAAATATAGTTTCCACATGTTGCTTAGTTCATTGATAACTGGCAAGTTCTTTTTATTCTATTTTGGAAACCTTAATATTCTTCCATATTATTCCAATGTATAATCTTAAAAAGTATGACTTATCACATTTATAAAATATACTGTAACTCTGTCATTGTATATTAGTGACAGGTCTAAAGGAATCATCTGAAAGTCTATTACTGTAAACTTAGGTAGAGGCATTCAGTATCAATTTTTTAAGGTAGACTTAGTCTATATGTTAATATGGTTGGTGTGATAAAAGAAAAGGTTGAGAAATATATGGGTTAATTACCTTAAAACACATTTTTTACAACTTTAGAGCGTGATTTATTCAACCTTTAGCAATTGTCTTCTAAAAATTTATATTGTGTTTAGTATTTTTTAAGAGGTATTCACTCCTGAAAGAGACTTTTCCACCATCTCTATCCATAGATTTACAGGGCTGACGTTTCATACCATCAGAAATATTGCCTCACTAAAGACATGAAAGCCACTTAAATATGTTGTGAACCCCAGGAACTCCCCGACGGATTAACTTTTCTTCTATATTTACTTTAACTACAACAGAAGGAGCTTCTGCCCACAGTACTAAATTGCATATCTAACAGCAGTAACAAAAACTTGAATCTTAAAAAAACATGCATATCAAAGATATTACGAACTGTAAAGCACCCATTCATTATAAGCATCCTGCAAACATGTGTGTAATATGATCCTTGAGTGAAGCCACGATTCAGATTTTCAATTTATTCTTTAACTTGACAGAATCATTTTCCCAAAACTGGCCTATATTTGTGGTTATCACTTGATACACTTTATTTTATTTTTTATTGAATTTATTGGGGTGAAAATGGTTAATAAAATTATATAGGTGTATAATTCTATAATACATCATCTGTAGATTGTATTGTGCTGACTTCACTAATATGTGTAATCTCATGAACAAAATAAACTAACAAAATAGAAACAGACTCAGAGAGAGAGAGAGAACAGACTAACAGTTGTCATAGAAAAGGGGGTGGGGGCGCTGGTGAAAAAGGTAGAGGGATTAAGCAAAGAGAAAAACTCACTTGACATATTTTTTTTAAAAAAATGATTTTTGGTTGTGAGAGTGGGTGTTGAATGAATCTATAGAGTAGCAGTGTGTTTACATACTAGCCACTATTTGACACTGAAAATCTCAAATGCATGTTACAGACAGTTGTCATAGAAAAGGGGGTGGGGGCGCTGGTGAAAAAGGTAGAGGGATTAAGCAAAGAGAAAAACTCACTTGACATATTTTTTTAAAAAAATGATTTTTGGTTGTGAGAGTGGGTGTTGAATGAATCTATAGAGTAGCAGTGTGTTTACATACTAGCCACTATTTGACACTGAAAATCTCAAATGCATGTTGACTCAGTTCTGGTCTTCCCAAGGCTAGATTGTTTTTTAATAATGCAATTGTCTGGAGATAGCTTTTAAAATTAACAAAATGCAAGACTCCAGAAAAGTTCATAAAAAACAGCTCAATCCTGAGGAGACTGGCTTATATTCACAGAAATCAAGAAGAATAAGTCTATCTATTAAGCCTTCTTTCACAATAAATCCATAATGGAATGGAAATGAAACACACCATTATGAGACAATAATTCTTATAGAGCAGAGAGCTACAATGCATTTGAAGGTAACATTAACATATTTATTAATTTAATCAATAAATTTGTATTTTATAGATTTAATTTTCTGGAACTATAAGATGGTAGCTGCTTTATTAGCTATTAAAGAAGATGTGTTATGCTTTGGGTGCTTTTAAAGGCATCCACATCTCAATAACTTAGGGTTGAGGAATAAAAAACAAATACTCCTAAAATTCATCATAAGCCAAAATAGGTCACTTTGAGGATAAATTGCATTGTTAACTCTAAACTTAATAAAAATAAAAAAATGTAAAGAAATTGTGAATTTAGCGATGACTATAGAATGAGAATTTGTCAGATTCCTTAACTTATTAGACTGCATGTCATTTTTCCTGTAAACTTAATAAAAATAAAAAATGTAAAGAAAGTATGAATTTAGCAATGACTATAGAATGAGAATCTGTCAGGTTCCTTAACTTATTAGACTGCATGTCATTTTTCCACATCTGAATTTATACTTTCTTGTTTGAAAGTAAACATTTAAAAAAATCAACAAAACTATTTCATGATAAAATTGTAATAATCCACTCAGTTCATTAAAAATATATTAGTCATATCTTTCAATCTTGGGGGGAAATAGGTTAGAAAATCATCACTGAGTTGATTTCCATTATTAGAGTATCAGCTAGTAATTCATGACTTGTTAGCATGAATACAAAATTGAGAAATACCTCAGAGCTGTTTGCACAAACACCATTATTTCAAACATTAACCACAGGAGTATGGATTCATAGCTTATGAACTAATCATCTTTGGAGACATTGTAACCGGATAGGCCCGAACATGAGTAATTGGATATAAATATTCTGCATGACTCATCAAATATGCCTTGAGATGATAGTGATAAAAACCCAAAAATGTTATTGATGAGGATATTTGATGACCAGTATAAATGGTTAGAGTGGTTATTTGATATCACCACGAAAAAAAAAAAAAGTTAGGCCCGAACTTCCAGATGCTTTTTCAGTAGTAAGGCCATTAGTGTTGACGATGAAATTTCATCTTCAGGAATCATTTCTAGACTCTAGAAGAGAATACACACTCTTAAACTATCCCTTTTCTCTTAGGAATCAAGGTGATCCATTAGCAACCAATAATATTCATACACAAATTACTTGGGGATTTTGTTCTCCTTTGGAGCTTAGGAAAAATAAACACTATAATCATAAAAGCATCTAATAATGTGTGGGGAAGCAGGTCAAAATTACACTCCTAAATATCTCAATGAAATTACCCAAGTAGTTGCTAAATTAAAACAACAATGATGCCAGATGTCATCTAATTAACTCTGGGAAGCTGAATATACTTTGTAAAAGATGTTTGGAATTCATGGTCTTTTTTTGAGTTCAACCATTTTGAAAGTTGTTACATAAGAATATGTTTATCTTGTTTTCAATTGAACTGGTAGAGATCATCGGGTTAATAATATAAATTTGCTAAGAAACCAGACTTTCCTTTTACTCAATGACACTGAGAAGGCAAGCCAGAGCGATGATCTCTCTAAGAGTGACTCTTCTCCCAGAACCCCATTCCAGACAAGGTAAATATAATGTAAATAAGAACTAATGTGCCTTGAGGAGCATATTAGTCTTCAGCTACGCAATATCCAAACAAAAGGGATACTATTTAAACTCATTAGACACCATGACATCACAGATAAAGGATATTGGAATACAAATATTTAATTTTTTAAAAAGTTGAGTCAACATTATCTCTTGCGTAGAAAGAGAATTTTACCCAAAAAGACAAAAATAAATCAAACGAAAATGATATCTTTTTCAGAATATGTTTTGTTTTCATAATGATTGCCTTTTTAAAGCATCCTCATCTCCTGTCATTTTTACCTACAAGAATATTTATAGAGTAGATTTTGTTTCCCGTCAGGTGGGAAATGAGGACAGTAAATGAAAAGTGGCCAAGAACCCTCACTAGGAGCACATTTAATGAGCTAGAACTAGAAATGAACTTGGGGGAGGGATCCCAGGTCCATCTCACTCTACTTCTCATCATAACCCACTACTAGGAAGCAAAGAGAAAAATGTTAACAATCTTCAAAGAGTACCTCAGTAATCCTAAGTCATCATCATATCCAAATACTTTGGAGATGTTTTTAAATAAAAGATAAATTTGTGCTAAACTTGCACAGATTGGTATTACATTTATGTTTGTGTCTGAACTTTTAATACCAATATCCAATTTTCTAAATTACTAATATTTTAGACACTTATTCTAGTCAGTAACTGATCATTCTAGAGATAATATGAAAAAAAAATAACAGGATATATAGGAAGCTGGACCATCAAAACTTTGAAGTCCTACCAGTTGCGTTCTTTGCACTTGCAGAGAGAAACATACAGCGCAATCTTCTGAAAAGAGATTCCATTTTATTCACAGAACATACTTGTCTAGGAGTAAGGCTAATTTGCATGTGTGTACATAATACATACACACGTGCTTACACACACACACTCTTAAATAAGAGTTCCAATGATTTCTTCCAACTTAGGTTTCAGTTACTTAACTGTCATATACCAATAATTTTGCATAAAGAAATCAAGATATCCTGTATTTTATAAAAATGTACATTGCCATTATAGAGTTGAGTTTATTAAAAGAAAATATCTCATGAGAGGGAGTCACATGTTATCTGATTAAGTGATAAATGAAATCAATCAAATATAATATCTTGTCCATTTCATTTGGAAAACATGATTAATGCGATGTAGTTTTAAAATAAGTCCCTTCTCCACCCACCCAAAAATGGAGATACACAAACAGCACACACACACACCCACCCACACACACACACACACACACACACACACTCACTATAATACAATTCCAGAGGCTAAATGCAAAGGAATTGAGGAATTAGATTTCATTGATAAATTGCTTTCTCCAGGGAAGAAGAAACTTCCTCTTGGGTCAAACTAACCAACAAAAAGCACTAAAACTTTGCAATTTCATGACCCAAAGTTGCAATTATTTTTCATATTTCCTCAAGATGTTATCGGTGAGCCTTATAAGCAGAAAATTTATTGATCAAGTATCTATGTCAATAAATGTAAGTACTAAACATATTCCCAGAGAAACTCTTAAAGAATACAATTTCTTCAAGAACAGAAAGTGTTATAGGTAAAAGGAATAATTCTAGGATTATGTCTTATTAATATTTTTGGCTTCACAGTGTGGAGACTCCAGAATCCTTCAATGTGTAAGCACAACATAACAAAACAATATCCATAATAATAGCAAAACTTACTAAAACATTCAGAATTTGTTTGGTCATTTTAATTGACTTTCTCTTTGGATATGACATCAATTGGCTGCTGAAATGATACACCTACAAAACCTGGAATTTAAAAAAAGCTTTATTTATGGGAGATTTGGCATTATTTAAAAAACTGGTTTAGATTTCACTTTTCAGTTTCCAAATGGATTCCTGAAGCCAAAGATGTTTACACTGGGGTCAGGTATAACATTGCCACAGGGCAAACAAACTCTTCTCATCCTATTTGACACCCCAACCAACCCCACTTCCAGAATTTTTTTAAATTAAAAAAATAAGAACATAACATATTCACTCCCATGAAGTAGTCAGAATTAAACTACTAGTTCCAGAAGCCCTTGATAGTTCTCCAAGCATCCTTCTTTATTAAGGTCTGTGACCTTAACAACAAGCACTGTTTTCAGGCACTTCCGGTTCTATCATCTTGCAATTCTTCATTGGGGTCAGGCATCCCTCCCTCTAACTCTCTACCACCACCCCCGCCCCATTTTTTTCCCCTCTCACCTTGGCCCAGTTTACGGTTTTCATAACATGGTTAAATATCTCAATGCCTGCCAATTGAACATTTAAATGACTGCCTGCACATGAAACACATACATGGAGTTCAGACAGTTCCTGGATGTGAATACCACCACCAAGTTATGCATCATTGCAGAACCATCTGAAAATGCACAGACTGTATTCCATCGCTCAAAGCAGAGAGAAAAAAAATGATCATCGGATGGGTCAGGCACAGATTCTGTGGTTGTCATGAAAAATGTAGGCAACGGGTCCTTACCTGCTTCACTGCATGAGGACAGACACATCTATAAGCCACACCAAGGCACAAGTCCCCAGGCCCTGGCTCATCCGCCTTCCTTCCCAGCTGTGACCCTGCTACATACACCCTGGCGCTGTCCTCTTGGCTTACAGACACTGGAGTGGCTAGAGCTAGAATATGTGCAAGCACTAGGAGGGCTCTTTGCAACCCTGGCCACCTCCTCCTCTTCCCCAGCCTCTGGTGGGCGGCTCACAGGGCTGGAACCAGGCACCTCATCTCCGGAGGCAGAGCCCCCCCAGCTTTGCCCAGCAGGGTTCCCGCTGGGAGGAGGTCCCTGCTCTACAAGGCTCCCCGCGTTCTCCACCTGGTTGGTGCAAAGTAAAATGGTCTCTGCTTCAACTCTGGGCGACCAGGAGGCCAGCCATCGGAGCTGGAAACTCTGAGCCACCACCGCTTGGATGCCGAACTGGAGATGCCCGGCGGCCAGAGAGCACCATCCCCTCTGGGCTGGACACTGAGAGGGCGCCAGTCCCAGCTGCCCCCGCCTCCCACCCCCCCAGGAGAGGGGCAACATACACATAAAAGCCCAACCCGAAAGCGGGCAGCATGCAATGCCTCCCACCCCTCACTTCTGGCCTTGAACTTCAACCTCACAGCCCAAGCTCCAGCTGCAAGTTGAAATCAACTCCCCCAACCCACCGCCCAGCAGGTCCCTGCCTGTTACAGAAGGGGAGGGGGGAGGAGGGGGAGGGAGGAAGGGGGAAGGGGTCATAACACTTGAAGCCGGAGCCTGAGAAGTCACTTAGCCCGCCCCCCCCCAAAAAAAAACCCAGCTGATCCCGTGGGAGGCAGGTGGCGACTGGGGTTCCACCAGGCAGGCAGAGGCTGAGCGCCCTCAGGAATTAGTCTTAGGGCAGCTCATTAACAATTAACTCATTCATTAACACGGGCGCAGAAGGCATTGATAAGAGATGCTCCAGCCCCCAAGCCTGCCCTCCGGCCCAGCAAAGAGGATTTGGCTCCAGTGCGTCTGGAGAGAGGCTGGGAAGGGAGCATTTAGCCGGTTGACCCCAACCCCCCTCCTGGTGCGCCCCAGGCTCCGGGGCTGCCGGTGCCC
>NW_006289087.1:7276530-7278646 GCF_000327345.1 Myotis davidii
CCTCACCGAGCAGGGCCAGCTGGTCCCCCGGGCCCCTGCTCCCCCGCGCTCCCCGCGCCCAGGTGGCTCCGGCGACTCCGGAGCTGCGGAGAGCCCGCGGGCAGGGTCGCCTGTTGCTAGTCCGGTTAAATAAAGCTTGGTAGGCTGCGGGAGCTGCTGCGATGCGCATCCCCCCTCCCCAAGCCTGAGAGTCAGGTTACAATCTGGCCAAACGCACTCACCTAAACCCGGACGCCTGAGTCTTTCCGGGGGAGACCAGCTGGAGAAGAGAAGGTCTGGCTGCGCTGAAAGTTGGGGCTCCCTCCCTCCACCCCTGCGCATCACAGCAGAGCTCCGAGGAGGAGGCTGGATGTAGTGGATTAGGCTCAACCCTGGTTTCTCCAACTGAAGTCACAGACGCCCCTGGCACTTGTCAGGCGGGGCAACCAGACAGGGAGAGAGACTAGGTGGAAACTAGGGGCGGGTGGGGGCGCCTCGGGGTGCGGACCAGTCCCAGCCCCGCTGGCTGGGGGAACCCAGGGGGGGAAGCCCTTGGAGCCGGATCCTGGGGGATGGGCTAGGCTGCAGCTGGAGCACTTAGGTGTGGGGGCTGAAAGGGCTTTCGCATTCAAAAACCATGACTTGGGTTGTCGTGTCAGCCACTGGTGAGAGGGGAACAGTTCTTTCTGAGAATTTTTTTTTTTACTAGGAAAAGGAAGAAGGAAAGAAAGAGAAAAAAATCTTGAATAATAGCCTCTCAGCTCCATCCACCCCAATGAAGAGAAATGTTGCAGAAACTTGTTCTTATGGGGGGGGGCGGGTTGGGGGGTGGTCAGAGAAAGCCCCTAAACCTCAGTGTTCATCAGCAAGCACTGATGCATGCAGGGGTGGTATTTAATGATAGCCAGAACTGTCAGCTAAGCCCACAAAAGAAAAGGAAAGAAAAACACGCGCTGACATATGAACATACTTATTTAAAAAATGAGCCTGGGGGTGGAACAAGTGTGGAGGGAGGCAATTACATTTTTCACGTAAAGTCTGTCTCTGATTTTCAATGTCTTAGAACCAAGATCATCAATGTGCTCTGTGCACAGCGCTCTCCCTCTGAGATGAGCACTCTGGGTCCAATGAGCCATCCCCCGGCTGCATTCACAGACTCGGAAAGGTGCTCCCCAGTAGGACGGCTGGATGGGAGGACAGTGCCCGGAATAACATGTCCATGTGTGATGTGGGGTGTTGTGGGGAACACACCAATGAAGCACTGAAAACCCACACTCCTTCTCATGCAGGGACTTCAGTGCCCTGCAAACCCCACAGACACACACACTTTGCACAGTCCCCCACCCCCCTCCCCCTCCCCCAGTCAGGTAACTGGCTGCAATGAACACATACTGACATGAACAACCCTCTGATGACGGGGGACCAGTGATCTCTCCCAGACCTGAAGGTCTCTCTTAGGCTCACTCTTAGATACGCATAAAATGTAACCTTGCAAATGGTATGAGAATGTGTGCCCAGGAGCCTTGATGGGAGGTGGCGAGGGATGGTTAAGGTTTCTTACAGCCTGTAATATAAATGAGGGAGGGCTGAAATAAATACAGAGTGCAGGAGACGATGGGGTGGTTCGCTCCATGGGCTGTATCTTAGCACAGCAGCAACTAACACAGTAAGGAAACACGGTCACATACATCCCTGAGTTCTGAAAGTCACAAAAATGCGTTTAATGATGGCACTTCTTTACACAAACATGGCTTATTAAAAATCACAGCAGCAGTAGGTCTCTAATAATGCGTAAAGAGGAGGACTTACCAGAGGAAATCGCCGGAAGCACAATGACAGGGAAAACAAATATCTCCAGAATTCACACAGACATTCCATGATCTCCCAAAGCAAGGTATGGTGACGAGCTGCAGGCTGGTGGAACTTTGGAATAATCAGCGCTTCCCAGTGGCATGTAACCAAGTCAAAACCCGTTACCTCGGAGAGCCAAGAACCCCCAAGGAAGGGGAGCAAAATGTGGAGGAGGTGCCTTTTAGTTTGGGGGCTTCTAATGGGATGATCTTTAGGCAGCCAAAATGAAAATTCACAGACTCCACCTCCCCACAGAGTGGAGAAAAACAGAAGCCCCGCAACCCCA
>NW_006289087.1:7280074-7282239 GCF_000327345.1 Myotis davidii
CAGATGACAGGGAAAACAAATATCTCCAGAATTCACACAGACATTCCATGATCTCCCAAAGCAAGGTACGGTGACGAGCTGCAGGCTGGTGGAACTTTGAAATAATCAGCGCTTCCCGGTGGCATGTAACCAAGTCAAAACCCGTTACCCCGGAGAGCCAAGAACCCCCAAGGAAGGGGAGCAAAATGTGGAGGAGGTGCCTTTTAGTTTGGGGGCTTCTAAGGGGATGATCTTTAGGCAGCCAAAATGAAAATTCACAGACTCCACCTCCCCACAGAGTGGAGAAAAACAGAAGCCCCGCAACCCCAGAGAACAGGCGCTGGAATACAGGCAAATCTAGGAAAGAGGAGTCAAAAGCTGTGCTGAAGACAAGGCGCTAGAGAGAGGACTAGTGAGCCAGGCTGTAGGCATCCGGGTAGAGAGAGCAGCAAGAGTGACTGAGGCTGCTGGGAAGGATCCAATGAGGATGCGAGAGGGCACTGCCTCCGAAATCCTGCTCTGAGCTCCCCTCTCTCAGGGCTCTAAGAGTTACCTGCGTCGGGAGCCTCATGATTACGATTAATCGTCTTCCACCACCAGCACATTTCCCTCGGATTTCCCTTGAACCCTCCCAGACCCAGCAACTGTGGGAAGCGTAGTATCTGGAAGCCCAGCACCGCCACTCTCCCCCTCCTCCCTGTTACCCCCCCACATGAGCCAGTGATCACTTTAGCATGACCAGATCCTCAGCATTTGGGGGGAGGGGGGTGTCAACGAGCTGAAGATGCCGCTGAGGCCGAGTGCAGTCGGGGGCGCTGCGCCCAAGGCTCAGGCAAGGGGACCTGGATAGAAGCGCAGGGGCTGCAGCGCAGGCGGCGGGAGCTCTCCGAGGTCCTGATTTCACAGCGAACCCTGCAGCCCGAGACTCAGAGCCATTGACTCGCATCTGAAACCTCAGCACCAGATGGATTGAGAAGCGAGAGCTTTGGAGGTCCTGGCGCCCGTCCCCCGGGGAGCAGGGGGCAGGCGGCGAGGTGAGCCTCCCGCGCCCCCTCCGATCCCCGCACGGTCACCGGGGGAGAGCGCCCTGAGAATGGCTGGGAGGCAGGACGCATTCTTTGGCCATTTTCGCATCCCCGCTCCCCACCCTGCAGGAACGCTCTCCGGCCAGCTCGGTGGGGTAAGATCCTGATTCCTGCTCCCCTCCCCTCCCCACGGCTCCATCCCTTCTCCAAACCCAAATCCCAAGTGTCTCTCTCCCTCTCCTTTTCTATTCGAGACCTTCCTTTCCTTTCCTCTTTGAAACCTACATCCCTTACGGCATTGCTTGTGGGACTGAGGGTGCTGGAGCTGGTCCTCCCGTGGGGGGATTTGTGTTTGGGCTGTGAAAGGGGCCCCCCTGGCCACCCCGGACCCTCCTGGGGGACCATCCCTCTCTCCCTCCCTCCCTGGGCTCACCCTGGGAACCAGGATGGGCATAAAGAGCACCTGGGGAGTCTTTTGCCCTCCGCTCTGTCTTCCTCTGGACCCCGCGAGAGGAGGGGAAGGTTGAGTGGAAATTGATTTCTCGCACAGACTGAGGCAGCGAATGATAGCGGGAATCGACATTTGGCCGGGATGGAAGCGTTCTTGGTAAGTCGTCTTATTTTCTGCGGCTGAATAGGCAACAGCGTGGCCTCTCGCCGCCCCATCCCCCACTTCATTCATTCATCTGCTCTGTGATGGTAAATCGCGATCTGGGCTGCATTTCCCCCTTCCCAGGAGAGCCGGCGTTTGGAAGGGGGGATTGGAGTCAGGGGCTTTCAAGAAGCGCCATGGGGGTGTTAAGGCCCTTCCTTTCCTACATTCAAAACCGAAACACAGGTCCAGCGGGTCCTTGCTTACTCGCTAGAGGGAGAGTGAAACGTCTCCCTTATTTCTTACGAATTCTCATTCTTTTCTGAAAATAAAGCGTGTCTGGTAGTAGCCTATGTCTGTGCTTTTGGTACACCTTGGCCATGTTCGAAAATGTAATATTCTTGCAGTTCCAGAAATGAGAATCTATACAGTGTCCCCCCAAAAGGTATACACACACTTTAACAGCTGACTGGTCAATTTTAGAAAATGAAATGTATTTTAATAAACAATGCCTTTATAATTATTCAAAGTGTGTGTAAACATTCACTTCTGGTGAAATATATATATAT
>NW_006289087.1:7282422-7283433 GCF_000327345.1 Myotis davidii
ACTATCCAAGTAAGTTTAAGCTATAGCAACATCCTATTAATGCGTGCCTCTTTTCATTTATTTATTTTTAAATATATTTTTATTGATTTCAGAGAGGAAAGGAGAGGGAGACAGAAACATCAATGATACTTGATTGGCTGCCTCGCGATCTGGGCTGCATTTCCCCCTTCCCAGGAGAGCACGCCCCCTACTGGGGAACAGAGCCCGAAACCCAGGCATGTGCCCTGACTGGGAATGGAACTGTAGCCTCCTGGTTCATAGGTCAATGCTCAACCACTGGGCCACACCTGCAGGGCGTGTGTGCATCTTGATTCAAGTTCTTCCACAAATCTGTAGCCTCCAAAACAGTGACTTGCATGTGGCGATGAGGCCTGTAATTCATAAGGCTCTCTGGTTTCCATGAGTCTTTAGCACTCCGGCCCGTGCGCATCCATCATGTGAAGAGCTGGGTTGGTGTGCCAGTGGGAAGAGCCCAACAGCTCTCGCTAGTGCTTACATACGAGGCACCAAGTGCAGAAGAACAAATCTTGCAAATGGAATGAACTTGGTTTTCAAGTGCCAGCTGACCATTTTGGATAGGAACAATGAATTTATACCTAATGCCAACAAGATGGCCTTAACCTCATAGGAAATATTGGATATTAAAACACCATTGATTAGAATAGACTTCATTTCAGATAACCAATGTTCTAGAAATCAGAATATAAAATCCCAGGAGATAGCTAAGTGGCATATTACAACAGCAAGGTAACCATGCATGTGTGCAAATATCTACCATCATTATTATTATCCAAATTGGCGGAGGGGGTGCCAGGTCTGCCTGCTTATCTCAGTAGTTGAGCATCGACCTATGAACCAGGAGGTCATAGTTTGATTTCTGGGATTCCTGGTCAGGGCACATGCCTGGGTTGTGGGCTCAATCTCCAGTGTGGGGCATGCAGCAGGTGGCCGATCAATGATTCTCTCCCATCATTGATGTTTCTCTCTCTCTCTCCCTCTCCCTTCCTCTCT
>NW_006289087.1:7283536-7287413 GCF_000327345.1 Myotis davidii
TTTTCTTTCTCTCCTTAGGCTGCATTCCAGCCCTAATGATGTCATAATGCAGAAGTTTTTCTTCAGTCATCTCATTTTACCAAAAGGATGATTTCTGTATATGTCTCTGTGTTTTATGGAGACTGTGTCTAGCTGGAGGATCTGAGAGATCAGCATAAAAAGGATGAATATCCCAAATTACACCCACAACCAAGCAGTGTAACGTAGAGAATATACTTTTCATATAAGACCTCAACGTGTTGCCTAAACCTATGAAGGATGAATATCCTAAATTACACCCACTACAAATACAACCAAGCAGTGTAACGTAGAGAATATACTTCTCATATAAGACCTCAACGTGTTGCCTAAACCTATTTGCCTAATTGGCTATTCAAAAAATGCAATTGTTTGATGATGTAGATTACAAAACATAAGATCCTATTTGTTAAAATTCTTTATCAAATAAATGGGAGGTTGCTGTTCTTTAAAATACTTGGAGAGAGAAAAATAAGATACAGGGTAAAAAAAATAATTTTGTGTCCTGCCACCGCCGCCACTGGGGACCTCTGCCATGGCCCCTGCCCGCTGTGGCTTTTTCCAGAAGGAAGGATGTCCGGAAGGACATCTGGTCTAATTAGCATATTACCCTTTTACTGTTATAGATTTAAGTATGTGAGCATCAGATTAAATCATATGGTTCCATTTAATGGACTTCAAAAAGGAGCCAGGGGCTTTATATCCCCTGGCTGGCTCTTACTTAGGTACAAATCTGGTTGGTACTTAGAACTTTCTCAGAAATTACACAGTTTAATTTTACATGGAACAGATCTCCTGGATTACCTCAGGGCACATCTGTGGTTGGTATTTTAGCACACTTTGCATTACCCTGGTTCCTTGTTCTTTTAAGTGTAAGCATAACATCTAATGCATTTCATACCTAGTAATCCATTAAAATCTCCAAATGAAGCGACGTTCAAAATAAGATGATTAATTAAACTCTGACTTATGTCTGAAACCACACACATTATGAAATAAATGCAGAGATGAAGACACTGCAGAGTGATGAAAACATGTTAAAAAAAATATCCACGTTCCATTACAAAATGGCTTCCATAATTAGGGGAAAAGCTGTACAACTTTAACCATTTGAGAGTGTTCAATTTTCTGGAGTGGTTGAAACCATATCAGTCTTCTTCATTCTTTCAGATACATCAATAATTGAGTATGACATGCAAGCTATTTTTTTTAATGGAAAACCTAAAAGACAAATATCAACATTACCATCCATTGGCAGTTATCATTACTACCTGGATTGTAGAAAAAAACAAGAATACAATCTAAATATGTTTATAAATCCTATAATGTGCTCTTATAAAATTAAAATTTTGCATGCATCTGAAATACTGCAAAAGATAGAACACATATGGGGAATTTATATTGGTCATTTTATGTCTTAAGGATGGAAAACAAAATCCACATTTATTCAAAGCCCAATTTGTTCATGAATACAAATTTCTAATTATTAAGGAGAAAGATGCATAGAATTTTTAAGAGGCTATTATAGGCCTGCTTCTTTAAATGGATTTCCTTAATACCAAGTGCACCATGTGGTTATAAACATTTCATACATGAAATAACAGCCTAAAAGAACTTAATTCATTTCCCAAAAGTCACAGGCTAAGTAGAAGATTCAAAATGGGAAATCCAAAATCTGGGTGGGTTCCCGTTATACCCTTAGATCCCATAAAAGGCAGGGGTAAGAGAAGCATTCTGGAAGCTTTGGTTGAGTAGCTTTGATACGGCCGCATGCGTTTTTTTGTAGGACTGATTATGTCTTCAAATGCGTAACCCATGGAATTCAGAGCCCAACCTATTTCAGAGCAATCTCTCCGACTATCAGCTCCATGGAGGGGGAAACATGTTGGTGGTTTTTCACCTTATTTACTCCCAACTCCCTGACTGCATGAGACCACAAGACAAAGACTGACAAGGAGGGGGGCTGTTTATTTTCATGGAGAGACTGGGATGAAGCAATTGATCGTTTTTCTCCTTGTATTTTGTAGGGCACTGCAATCAAGAAAAGAGGATGAGCATTCGCTTAATTAGGATGCACCATTAATTTCACCGTCTCATGAACATCCAAGGTCTTTTGCCCCTTTTAATGAAAATGACAAGAAACTGAGTTACTTGATTGCCAATTCTCTTGGTTTCTACAGCTCTCTAAATCTCTTGCACTTCCCATTCTAAAGAAATGAACACGTTGTAGACACTGATCATGGACTTTGCCTCTGAGGACAAAATATGAATTTGAGGGCAAACGCCATTTTAAAAGACTATATAAAATGAATTTATTTCATCTTTATGGAAGGAGACCCGGCCTAAAAGTCAATTCAACAAATATTTATTGAGCATGTATTCAATGATCATTTATTGATAGTAATATTGCATATAAGAAGGACGGTTCTAAGTGTTGTAAAAATATAAAAATAAGTTACAGTCTCTATGTCCCAGTACGAGGGGCATATAAAAAAGGTCTTTTTAAGTCCATCCTACACTCTATTCACATCACCAATCAGCCTTTTATTAGAAAGAGAAACAAATTTATTAGTTGTCATCTATGGGCCAAGCACTTCTTAAGATAAGGTATGTAAATCAGATAACCTCTTGAGCCTCTAGTACCTGACAACAAAGAAAATAATAAAGCTAGAGCTGAACAATCGCTGGTGTCTCAGCCCATGATAGCACACACCCAGAAACCTAATGAGAAACATGTCACAGCCCAGAAGCGGTCCTGCTGATCCTCAGGCTGCATGAGCCTCTAAGTCAGTGGTTCTCAACCTGTGGGTCGCAACCCCTTTGGCGGTCGAACGACCCTTTCACAGGGGTCGCCTAAGACCATCCTGCATATCAGATATTTACATGACGATTCATCACAGTAGCAACATGACAGTGATGAAGTAGCAACGAAAATAATTTTATAGTTGGGTCACCACATGAGGAACTGTCTTTAAAGGGCCAGACGGTTGAGAACCACTGCTCTAAGTTATGTGAGTGGTCGGTGCCCCCTCTTAGTAGGATCAGGATCACGACACAACAGCAGTGTAACAAGGCCGGGTTTTGGCTCCCGTCCTATCCTGCCAGTCCAGTATGTGTGGACGGAAAAGCACAAGCCTTTTACTCAGTATCAGGGCCCAAGTCTAGGTCTCCCTCTGGACCAGAAGTGATTGCGTAGGCACTAGACTGTGTCCGTTTTCTCTGGGGCTCTGCCCGAGCCAGCTTCTCTTCTGGGACAACAGCTTCCCGGAGATCAGTTCTGCTCAAGTAAACACTAACCTTTACACGGAAATAATTACTAATTACTGTAGTAAACTTTGTTTTGTTCTTCAAATTTTTAAAAAATATATTTTTATTGCTTTCAGAGAGGAAAGGAGACGGAGAGAGGGATAGAAACAGCAATGATGAGCCCTAGCTGGTTTGGCTCAGTGGATAGAGCATCGGCCTGCAGACTGAAGGGTCCAGGGTTCGATTCCAGTCAAGGGCACAAGTTCAGGTTGCAGGAACAAGAGAATCATTGATTGGCTGCTTCCTGCAGGCCCCCTCCTGGGGATCAAGCCCCCAACCCAGACATGTGCCCTCACAGGGAATCGAACCTTGACCTCCTGGTTGACACTCAGCCACTGAGCAACACTAGGCAGGCTATAGTAATTTTAAGTATTTTCAATATTATTTATGATGTTCATGGACTTGATGTAGTAGAATTTCCTTTCAGGCTTCCTCTTATCATCCTAGTATTTTCCTGTAAGTCCTTTTCTATTGTTCTACTAGTATACCCTTGAATGAAAGATCTGAATGCAGTTTAAATTCCTCACCAACCTCTTTTTTCTCCCCAATGAGG
>NW_006289087.1:7287664-7293848 GCF_000327345.1 Myotis davidii
AAACTTAAAATTCTCAATTGTACCTGATCAAGTTTGGAAGAAAATTGGAGTGAATGAATGAATGAATGAATGACTTGGAGATGCTGTTCTCTGGGAAGTGGTAGGAGACAAAGTTCATATAAATATGTCTAAAAATTTATTAAGAATTATTTCAATGCTAAGGAACAGCAAAATTTGCCTGTCAGACAAATATGGAATTCCCATTAAATATTGCTGCAGGATGTTAAATGATTTTAATATAAATTATGTGTATTTCACATAAATGCAAAATAACACTTAAAGTTTATTTTGATCCACACATTTGTGAAATGCTTGTTTAAACAAGAAAGGTTTCCATAGAGATTTCATAGTCTAAAAAATAATTTTCTGTTATTGCAAACCATAGGATTCCACATCTGGAAATGTTCCTATAAAACGATTTAGAATCAGAATCTACTTGTGATTTATTAAGGCTTTTACTCTACTTTCTTGCCATTCTTTAAAATCATCATTAGCTCTCATTTTAAAATCTGGTTGTAATGGTATTATTCAAAAACTTAGTTGAAGCTTCAGATTTATTTCTCTACTTCATATCAAGTTATCTGAGGAGACTGACCTTTATATTTCTGGTTATAATCATAAAATTCTTCCTGTTATTGGCATCCATATGTTTTCTATTTGTCTCTTAAAGCTATAGGTAGCTTAATTCCAATTTAATTTTTTTAAAAAATCAGCTTTATTGGAGAAGTCAATAAACTCAAAAACCTTAGGATTGCTGAGGCATATTTGAAATATTGATTTCAAAAATATTTTTTCTTTCCTCCCCACAGTGCCTCTCAATTTTTTTTTATTTTTTTTTTTTGCTGTAGGTTTCATAAAATATACCCTGATGCTTGTGCAGGTAACACAGTGGGACTTGCTGATTGCCAACTCCTGAGTTGTCTGCCCGTCTCGATTCTGCTCAATTTAACCACTGCCTTGAACACAGTCTATCACAATGTTCCTATCACCCGACTTCACGGGGTAGCACTGATTTCTCATCTTGCCTTCCATCTCGCCAATCGTCCCTTTCGCCCATGTAGCAAAGACACTCCCTAAGATTCCTACTATGCTACACAGAGTATGTCATTAACGGTGGGGTTTGGTGGAAGCACCATGGGACTCGTCTCTCTCTGCTGTGTCTCCTGCACTCACAGTCCTATCACTATTCGATAGAGGCGCAGGGAGCGTTATATGGAGAAAGAATGCGTCATTTAACCATGCTGTGCTTCTTCAGAAATATTCTGTGTCCAGCACTCAGGAGTTTTGTTCTTAAGATAGACCTTTGTTTCTATGGCAGGATAGTTTTTATATTCTAAAAGGAAAAAGACTAGACTTTCCTTCAACTGGAAAGACTTTTAAAATAAATCCATGCTAGTGATGGACAAATTTAATATAATTAAGGCATGGATCCCATATATGACAAGGCGGTGCATGTTACAGACTTAGGATGAGTGTAAAAAATAGTGCCTATGGAGAGATGCAAAGCATGCTGGACCAGAAATAATTCCATTGTAAGATCATTTCTATTTCCTTCCTCAATAAAACATATACTACATTTATAAATGCACTGTCCTCTTTGCAAGCTGGCTTTTCAAAGTATCTAAGACAACATTAGCAGTGCAGTTTTATTCACCCAATTTCTTGGGGTTTGCCTACACAATTTGTATCAAACGTTACAATGAGTATAATGTTTAGCCAATCAATTAAGTAAAGGCCCCAAGATATTTGGATTCATGAGGGTTGCAAAGTCATTAGAGAATGAAATGGGGTGATATTGAAATTTCCTCTCTTCTGTTTGCTAACTTCCCTTATCCATTCAATCAGCAATCCTATGGCATTGACTTCTGCAGGAGAGCTTATTTCTAAAAATTAAATGGGAAGAACATAATGTGTGACAATTACTTGGGAACCACATCCATTACGAAGCAGAGGACAGAGTGTAGGGGCCAGAAGACTCAGGTTTGAAAACCAGTCGTCGCATATACCCGCTGTGTGACCTAGACTTCAACACTCAACTCTCTGTGTCCAGTGCTGAGGGATAAACAATCCATGAAATAATAATTAATGGCTAAAATGGATCTTTGTGAGGCTTATGTGTGGTTGGCTGTGAAAATTATTTGGAGGATAAAGGTAGAACAGATCACCCGGCTGTGTGGCTTAGTGGGTGAGCGTCTACCTAAGAACCAGGAGATCACAGTTCGATTCCCGGTCAGGACACATGCCTGGGTTGCAGGCTTGATCCTTGGTAGAATGTATGTAGGAGGATGTAATTCTCTCTCATCATCGATGTTTCCATTTCTCTCTCTCCCTTGGATGTATGTAGGAGGATGTAATTCTCTTTCATCATCGATGTTTCCATTTCTCTCTCTCCCTCTCTCTTCCTCGCTGAAATAAATAAAATTATATTTTAAAAAAAGATAGAAGAGATTATCTAAGAAAACTAAGGAATTCTCCCACACCACAATGAGACCAGGACCAAATATAATTTTCAGGTCCTAATGAGGTAGCAGGAGTCTCCAAGTAGCTAGGTCCTGGGGGTGAGGGGGGTTGGGGGGTTAGAGTCAGGCCTTCCTGATCAGGGTGAGGGCTTTAGTGGCTGGAAAACACACGCAGGAGCAAACTGGAGAGGTGCTTTGGAGTGGGGCTAAGAACTGGGAAGGAAGACTCAGGCAGTGGGCATTGAGCAGTGGAGGCCTGGAGGAAGGGCTGGAGGAAGGACGAGCATTCTCAAAGTGCAGGAACACAAAAGCCCTGATTTCCCTGAGACATAGAGTAGGGCTTCAAGATTTTTAAAAATATATTTTTATTGATTTCAGAGAGGAAGGGAGAGGGAGAGAGAAATAGAAATATCGATGATGAGAGAGAATCATTGATTGGCTGCCTCCTGCATGCCCCCTAGTGGGGATGGAGCTCAAAACCCAGGCATGTGTCCTGACTGGGAATTGAACCTTAACCTCCTGGTTCACAGGTCAATGCTCAACCACTGAGCCACACTGGCTGGGCAGCTGCTCACTTTTTGACATGTGCTGAGGGGGAGCTGTTAGAATTCATACACTCCACCCCATGCATCCCTTTTCCCCAGGGCCTTCGTTTACAGTCGGAGTACAGAAACTGGCTTCTACTCTTGGCACCTATGCTCCTGAAATATAACAGATACTTGCCATTATTTGGAGGAACAAACACCCTTTGGGTGATGACTATGGGGAGAGTGTGTGGATATGTTAGATGATGAAGTTTTTCTGGAAATCTACCTTCTCCAAACACGAGAGAAACTCATGGCTTCTGAGTATTTTCTTCAGGTCATTTAAATATAGAATTATAGGGATCTTTGGTTCTTTGGTGGTATTAAAAATCTCTAATAATAAAAGCATAAAATTTACTAACTAGACCTGATGACTTTCCGGACGAAGCCGGGGCTGCAAGGGAAGCCCGGGTCCCGGGTGCCAGAGGGAAGCCGGTACGGGCAGCCGGGGGAAGGAAGGCCTACTCTTGCATGAATTTCGTGCACCGGGCCTCTAGTAAATTATAAAAAAGGACAGGAACGCCAACAGCCCCTGTTCCCTCAGCTCCCTGAAATACGGCGAGTGTTTGAACAAAAGGAGCAGGTGGTGGGACCAGCCCAGACTAGAGCTGAGAACATGGCTTCTAATGGGTTGGACTGGTCTGTGTAAGTTTGGTGGGATTTCTGACTTCCCATTCCCCTTTGACCATCTGCAAGACTGTGTGCCTCAGGAGCGTTCAGTGAAACCGACCTGGTAATTTGGTCACTCATGGTTTGAAATCTGCAGAAATAATAAGGGTTTGAAGGAGCTGAAAACACACACACACACAAACACACACACACACATCACGAGCGATATGACAAGCCAACTCACATGCTGCTTCTAAGTGGTTCACTTTTCATCATGAGCGATATGACAAGCCAGCTCACATGCTGCTTCTAAGTGGTTCACTTTTCATTCCTCTGGGAAAAATAAGGGAAAATAAGCCAATTATATTTCCCCTACTTTTTATCTCAGGGTTATTTTGATAACTTAAGAAGTTGGAGAATAAATAAATGGATGCTTGCAAATGTCATAGCAATGCTCACGTGCCCGGTAGGGGCTTAAATTTTACAGTAATACATGTTTGGAAATAGCACACATTAGGGAGATCACGGGAAATAGGGAGTACAAGTGAGTTTAGATGAATGTAAGTAGTTCTCTATTAGAGTGAAATGAAACCATCAGATTATGTTTTAGACAACAGACAGATGGGAAACGATGACAATTGTGACTGTGTGACAGAGAGGAGCGGGAAATGCACACAAGAAAGAACCGGGGGCCTAGCTGATGTGGCTCAGTGGTCGAGCATCCATCTATGAAACAGGAGGTCACGGTTCGATTCCTGCTCAGGGCACATGCCTGGATTGCAGGCTCGATCCCCAGTAGGGGGTGTGCAGGAGGCAGCCGATTAACGATTCTCTCTCATCATTGATGTTTCTCTCTCTCTCTCTCTCTCTCTCTCTCTCTCTCTCTCTCTCTCTCTCCCTTTCTCTCTGAAATCAGTAAAAACATTTTTTAAAAAAGAACCTGGGGAAACATGCTGAGCAACTGTGAAAGGTCAAGAATCTGACCTTTGGGCATAAGAGCACCTGTGCACAGGAAAGGTAGCAGCTACAAGAAGCCATCAGAGATCGCCATGAACTTCTACAGGGCCTCAGGCCTCAGGGACTCTATTCTTTGTGATTGTCGCTGAGTCACAAATGGAGGTCTGTGCCTCGTTGTCCTTTCGCTTTCCATTATTACGAAGAGCTTCATACATGTGCCCGTGCTGCTGTCCGAGTCTGGATGTCTGTCTGTGCTGCCTTCCTGTTGCCGCACCGCCACCTCTGTTCTCTGCCAGAGAAATGTGGAGTCTGACTCTTTCTGTTACCAGAGTCAGCTATGGCCCAAGGTAAATCCGACTGCGGGGTGGGTTGAGATGGCATTTGCGGCCAAGTTTGAAACTCCAGAGCGCTTTTCTTCCTTTCAGATCCTGAAATAGGGCTTCTTGGCCACCTCTAGTTCTAATGGACTCTTCCCCCAAATTTCTTCACAATTTTATGAATGTTTCCTTCCTACAAGAATGGTTGTAGAATAAAGATTTTGCCATTAGAGACTCAGAACCTTAAAATAGATAACTTGATGTTTCCATCATTGCATTCACTTTAGGTCTTCCTACACGTCATTCTGTCTGATGCACAATGACACAAAAACTTGGTCATTTTTCATTAAGCTGTGTTAAGTTTTTAGTTATTTCTCAGTCAGATTATAACTCCGATTCGACTCAGTAATATTTCCATTTTGGACTTTCAGCCCTGCTGAATTTCACACTAAGCATCTAGTGCAGCAACCCTTTAATACAGCTCCTCATGTTGTGGGGACCCCCAACCATAAAATTATTTTCGTTACTACTTCATAACTGTAATTTCGCTACGTTATGAATCATAATGTAAATATCTGATATGCAGGATGTATTTTCATTGTTACAAATTGAACATAATTAAAGCATAGTGATTAATCACAAAAACAATATGCAATTATATGTATTTTCCAATGGTCTTAGGCGACCCCTGTGAAAGGGTCATTTGACCCCCAAAGGGGCCGCGACCCACAGTTTGAGAACCGCTGATCTAGAGGCTGGTGGCGATACCAGCCACATTGGTAGCAGGGGGATACAGAAAACACATTACTGATTTTTCTTGATGAGAAATTTACAGCATCTTAGATGTCCTCGTCTTCATCTGCTCCTTGGACATTTTTCTGTTTTCACTGCAATATTCTAGGTGGCACCCTTGCTCCTTCCAACCCAGGGGTGGGCAAAAGCAGGTTTACAGTTGCTCGTATGGAAAAAGACATGCAGGCTACGATGATTGCAATAGCTCTTGGTTACCTCGAAAGAATGTCACAATGCAAATGTGAACATATGACTTACTTATAAAGGGTGTCTCAAAAAATGTATACACACTTTGAATAATAAATAATCCCAATGGGTTAAATCTGAAGACAAAGAAATATCAATTGAGCTCTCAAAAAATGTATGTGTATCTTTTGGGGCCACCTGAGGGATATCTGATTAAAGGTATTGACTCCAGCAATGACGGAGACTGGGAAGGTCCACGGTCTGCCATCTGCAAGCCGGA
>NW_006289087.1:7293881-7296647 GCF_000327345.1 Myotis davidii
AGGAATGCCATGGTGTGGGTCCCAGGCAGAGTCTGAAGGCCTGAGGCCAGGAGCGCTCATGGAAGGAGGTTGATTTTCCAGCTCACGTCGTCAGGTGGAGAGAAGTCAGCCTCCCCCTCATTTCTGTTCTACTCAGGACTTTAGTGGATTAGATGATGCCAACTCCCGTTGGGGAGGGCCATCTGCTTCAGTCAGTCCACTAATTCCATTGAAAATTCCTTCCAGGACATGCTCACATACACACCCCAAGTGATGTTTAACAGGCTACCTGGGCAGCCCTTGGCCAAGTCGCGTTAACACATAGAAGTGATCGTCAAGGCATCTATGACCACTCTGTCCCAACTCACTTCCGGTCATGGATATATTTTTTATTTATTTCAGAGAGGAAAAGAGAGAGAAAGAAACATCAATAATGAGAGAGCATCATTGATCACCTGCCTCCTGCATGCCCCCTACTGCGGACCGAGCCTGCAACGTGGTCATGTGCCCCAACCTGGAATCAAAGGTGACCTCTTGGTTCATAGGTCAATGCTCAACCCCTAGCCACACCTGAGCCGAGTTGGGCATACTTTCTAAAAGTGGTCTATACTAGCCCTAACTGGTTTGGCTCAGCAGATAGAGCGCTGGCCTGTGGACTCAAGGGTCCCAGGTTCGATTCTGGTCAAGGGCATGTACCTGGGTTGTGGGCACATTCCCAGTGGGGAGTGTGCAGGAGGCAGCTGATCGATGTTTCTCTCTCATCGATGTTTCTAACTCTCTACACCTCTCCCTTCCTCTCTGTAAAAATCAATAAAATATATTTTTTAAAAAGTGATCTATACTTGCTGTCTCCAGTTCCTCACTTACAATTTATTCTTTAGTCGACTTCATTTTTTTCCCTCCTGTTCCTATGCCTGTATTCCCCTTCCTTCTTTGCTTCAAAACAGAATGCAGGCTGCCAAGTCATCAATTATGTTTTGTTTAAAAATCTGCTTGTAGACTATATGAATGTCTTTTCTGCACCATTGGACACTGTTAACTACTACCCACTTCTGCAAATTGCTTTCCTTCCTTGCTTTGTTTGTGGTCCCCAACTTTATATCACCTCAGTGGCTCTTAATTCTCCTTCTTCTTTACTGTTAATTTTTCTACTGATCTTTTCCCTTAAATGTTGATGTTTTCCAGACCCTGACTTTATCTTGAGCTTATTCTATGTGAATCCTCAGTTGATTTTTATAGCCTAACATGGCCTTGAAAACAGGCTGCCCCAATACACGCTCCCCAAGGTGTTCTAATGCTGTAAGCTCATTTAAACGAAAAAAGTAAAGTATAACCCTCGAGCTTATTAAAATCTATAAAAGTTTATTCAACAAACCCTTAAATTACATGTCCTATTGTGTTTGCAAATCACTGCAGTGTCCATCTACATGTAAAGTAATGGGTGATACCCAAATAGTTTCTAATTTATATGCCAGTCACCCTTGTTTTCCATTATAAAACTTTAACAATCAATATCCATAAAACCTTCAATTAACATAAAAATAGATGTGAATTCTTGCATCCTACTTTATATGCCCATGCAGGCCTAGATTCTATTAAGAGATGCCGTGTTTATAAACAATAGGCTGTAGAGCTATGCACTACAAGAGAAGAGAAAGAATTGCAGCCGTGTAATGCTTAATAACAGAGAAATGTTCTGAGAAACACATCACTGGGTTATTTTTGTCTTTGTATGAACATCATAGAGTATACTTCCATAAGCCTAGATAATACGGCCTGCTACACACCTAGGTTATATGGGACAGCCTACTGTTCCCGGGGTACAAACCTAGGCATGTGCCCTAACCAGTAATTGAACTGGCGACCCTTTGGTGTACAGAACGATGCTCAACCAACTGAGCCACACCAGCCAGGGCTAAATGATAGCTTTAAGATTCACAGATTTTCTCACAAATCCTTTAAAATGATCTGATTCTGCTTCCGTAGGCATTATATTAAAGCCATGTTTATTAGGCAAAATGAATTAATCACTGGCGAAATTATTTAAGCTACTTGAGATCTGATTGAATGATATTCTGGGGAGATGGTATTAGATTGGGTGACATATAGTAAAAGGACTTGTTATTTAGCGAGATAATTTCAAAGGAAACTATTTTAGGCTCAGTGTGCTGAAGACTGAAGCTATTTCAGGGGCTTGATGATTTGAAATGCTGATTGCCAGCCAAGTAATAGATTAAGTACTTCAGGAGCACAGACGAGTCAGTAGTGAAGCAATAAGCATAATACTTAGCACTTTTAATCTTCAAAACATTTTGTAAACATTATCTAATCAATCCTTATATCAATCCCACGAGACAGACGAATACCATTCTCATTTTACGGATGTCAGAACAAAGAATATTATATGCAAATGCCAAGTCACGGAGCACAAAATGTTGGTGTTGTACCAATGATCTCAGAAACTCAAGACTTTTAAAGTAATTGAAAACTTGAGTTTCTACACACGATTTAAGTTGATTTTTAGAGATTAAGTATCTATTTCCTAAAGGGTGGTACACTATAATTAGCATTATATGAATACTTTAAATATAAATCGGTTAATCTTTGAGATGTAGAAGTTATTTTACTGCTAGAGGCCCAGTGCACGAATTCATGCACGGGTGGGGTCTGGCCAGCCCAAGGCCAAACCTTTGGGAGGAGGAGATGGTGGGTGGTTGGCCAGCAGGCCCCACCCCTGATTGGTATGGGGGGGCCGACAGAGGGCGGAGCTGGCTGGGGGGAGGGGTC
>NW_006289087.1:7296828-7302689 GCF_000327345.1 Myotis davidii
GGGGCGGGGCTGGTCAGGGGAGGGGCCGCAGGTAGTTGGCCAGTTGGCCACATCCCCTATTAGATGGGGCGGGCCAATCAGAAGTGGGACCGCCTTTGGGGGAGGGACCACAGAAGGTTGGCTGGCCGGCCACACACCCCCATCAGGCCGATTTACTGGCCACAGAGGGCATCATAGCAACCGGTCGTTCTGGTCTTTACAGCGTTACAGTATATATATATATATATGTATATGTATATGTATATATGATTTTATATATATAGATGTTATTCTTTCAAATTACAGGCAATATTCCAAATTAATTGTCTGTTTTAATATTCTGTGCTTTCCTGTATTTTTTGTTCAATTACAATTATGACTGATCATAGTTAAACATTCTTGATACTCATCCTTTTAAAGATTTAAAGATTACGAAAATAACGAAATCTCACTGTAACCAACCACACTGTGTAAATTATAAATGAAGTTTTTCTTCACAACTTCCCCAACCCTGTACACCTGTGGCAGTAATATTGGCAGCTTGGTACAGGTACCTCCACACCCTTCTCTGCTCATATAAACACAGACATCTGGAGAGAATTCCATTTATTTTCTTATATGGTTTGGTATAGAAAGAGTATCCCATTTTGCACTTGGCTTTGTCACTTGCTTTTTGTACTTAGCAATAAATCTAAGTCACACCTTGCCACTCCTTTGCTCAGAATCCTCCAGGGACTTAAATGTAAGGTCCCTTCCATGTCTCACACGGCACACCTGAGTCTGCCTCTGTCTCCTTTTTCCATCTCAGAGGTCATGTCCTCCTCAGCAGCATCATTTGCTTCCATCGCCTCGATCCCCATGGAAACCACCAAGCTTGCTGACACCTCAGGACCTTCCATTTTTGTACTGACAGCTCTCCGCATGAAGGATTCATCTTCAGATAGCTACCTGACATTTTTTTTTAACAAACTAAATTATAATGATGATGAGTTTGCCCTCCAGTAAAACAAATAACCATACCACTCTTTTGGTCAAAGCAAGACTCTGGTGATCTTTTGCTGAGGGATGCTGTTTAAGGACCATGAAAGTGCAGGGGGTGGGTGAAGACAGGGTTCATTAGCTGACCTCGTATTTAATGAAGGGGGCAGAGTCCACAAGGCTCATTTCTCCTCTTCTCGGTGGGTTGTCATGAGTGCCCAGAGCCTGGCAATGAATTGTGTCACCGCCACCAATGACTTGCACCATCGTCTCGGCTGTCTTATCCAGCCCCACCTGCAGAGGGATGCGCTGTCCAAGTCTTCAGGGGCAGACGAGCCATGAAGTCCAGCCATACACCTGGCTGGTCCAGCTATGAATGGGTGGCCCTTGCACTCCAAGCGACGTATTCTGTTATTAAGGGTGTAGACAGAACACAGTGGGATAACCACCTATATTCGGTGTCTTTTACAATAGATTTTTTTACTTCTATCCTTCATGGTCTCAAAGTTTTATATTCCTTTTTGTCAGTACGTATCTTTTATGATGAGCCCATTCATTTCCTTAGCAGTTCCACACCTGTCCCCATAAACGTGCAAGCAGTGTCTTCATACGATAATGTTAAGCTCTTCTGGGCTGATGTGTATGTCTTATTTCTCAGTCCCGGGCTCTTCCCTTTTGGGTTACCTCTCTCTGTTTTTAAGTCTATAACAGCCACTATTTGTCTATTTGTCTATTTCACTCTTCTTTCCAAAAAAAGAGAACAGGTGTTTTTGTTTTTTTTAATTACTTGCCTTTGAGTTTCTGTTTATTTTCTCTATTATTGTTAGTTTTAGTAACATTTTTAGCTTGTTTTTATATTGAAATTATACATGATAATAATTATAGATAGTCTTATTTAAAGACCGTGACCTGGATGGAATAATATCTTAATGTTCTTTTTATAATAAGCTTCAATTTTTATGAGTTGCCAGTCTAAAATAATGTCATAACTACCTGAGAAATGACTACCAGATGATTACATTAACAGTAAAAATTAAATTTACTCCCAGACATTGGAGAATTTTCAGTGAATGATCTGTGTTCACTTTGAAAGTTAGGATATAACTAATTTAATAAGTATATATTAAAATGCCTGACCAATCTTAGTGTTTGAAAGAAAAATCATAGGTAGATATTTTTGCCGGGATTTTAATTCACTGATTTATCAGGATTTCTAGTAATAGTTGTCAAAACTGTCTTTGCTATAGTAATTTCCTAATAATATTGAAACAAATGTGACAGTATAACAATGGAGATGAGCAGAGAATTTATACTCCTGATGCTGTATTTATTTAAAACTATTGAACATATTGTAATCGATTCCCAAAATGCAATTCTGTGTAGGATTCTGTTCATCCCAGAGCCCTTCTCTAGCGATGCCTACATCACCTGAGCTCTGTGATCATATGACCTTCCTCAGTGGTTTTAATCCACTTCTATAATTTTATTTTACATGTCCTCCAAACATATTACATCCATTGTATCAAATCACGTGGTACCATTTATTAAAGTTTCTCCATTCAATGGGCTTGAGCCTTCACTTTATTTCAGCCATGACCCAGAATGACTCTGTCTTTCACTCTTCAATCAGCCCAATATGAGAATTCTCTGATGCAAATCTATTTATTTCTACATCTCTCTCCTACTATGCTTTAAATAAAGCATGACTATATTCATCCTTTTTTTCCTAAATGAAGACTATTATTAATTTTCTAAACATCTGTTTCATATTCTATCTATATAGAGAAGCTGTCCAGATTACTTCAGAAGCCAAAAATCTGAATAATTGGGTCCTGTCACTTGGATGCACAGAAATGACACTTGAAGATGGAAGTGAGAGGTAGCGTTATGTTCTTTCATGGTTTACATTTCTTCCTCCACACTTTGTCTTCTTTTTTCCTTCCTTCTTACATCTATAAGCAACAAATGTTATGGGTTCACTCAGCGAGATAGACCACTGACTCAGAATTTAAATTTAAGAGCCTTTATTAAGCTGGCCAGCTGACTACAGGTACAGCACCCTACCGAAGCAGAGGCTTAACTGCAGCGCAGACTACAGGGGTTACATTTTATTATTAAATTCTGTGGAGGCCCAGAGAAAATGTGTCTTTCAAATTCTGGGCGCCCAATATGGAGGAAACTCTCTTTATTTATACTTTTTCCAGTCCTTTGTCTCCCAAACTTGGAATGAGACTTCCGGGCCTTCTGAGAGAGAAGGCCTGCGTGCTGGGAAGGGGCCATGAGACCATATCTCAAGGCCTGGCCTGCTGTCAGTACCTTCCTATCTATGTGTTTTAGGAACAGACAGCGCAGCATGACCCGTCTGGCCAAAGCGCCAGATATGCAGCCCAGCACACAATGTCTTGGGAATATAATGTCTATCCATTCCGGGTCTGTGCTTCTGGGCACCGAGTGCTGACAGGCCGTGTGGCAGAGACAGGATGGCAGAAGCATCTTCTAAACCTGAAGCGCAGGTGTGTGTGATTCTGCATTACAGCCCCAGGGTCATCTGAGACACCGAGCTCTCCTTTGGACCTGTCTGTTTCCCTACCGGTCACTTCCGAAGGTCCATCTCAGAACCCATTTGTTCAGACACAATGATAGTTTTGTAAACTCTCATTTCTCTCTATTACTCTTTTACCAACTCAAAAGTGACTTCGTTTACTACCAAGAGTTGAATTGTTGTCTCTTTGGTAGATGACTCAAGAAATCTACATATTTCCAACCATCAGTATAATGGCATTGGAAATAGATTAAGGGTTCGTTCCATCAGTTACTATCTCTGATACTTTAGGAAAAAAAAATCAATGACTACTTTGAGTTACAGGCGCACTTATTATTTTATATTTTAGAGGTTCCATATATGTGTGTGTGTGTATGTATATACATATATATAATACATATGTATACATATAGACATATATATACACATATGTGTGTGTGTGTGTGTGTGTGTGTGTATATATATATATATTTAATCTTGGAAGCCACTCAAGTACATTTTAAATTACTTGATGAAATAAATATAAGTATACGTGTGAAAGAAGTCACCGAAAAACACATCAACATTTATATTTCTCTTCTAGCAGAGAGAACTAAAGATATCTTTAAATATATATGTCTCATTTTTGAACTTTGTCTTATGAATTTTTTATTCTGAATTTTTTTCTTTCCGCATCTTATCTCCAGAGTCCCCTTTCTCTTAAATTATATATTTGAGACAATTCTACACACCTGTGGCAAAGCCTCAGCCACCTCCATCTCAGTGTGTTCCTGACCGGACTGAACACAGTGAAAATGAAGACATATTTTGATTTCTGGTCCTCTTATCCTTATTAATATATACAATCCAAATCTTCAGTCCCCTAATACTCTTCCATAATCTTTTCCACGGGCTGTGGGTTAATTGAGGAGAAGGTCACAGTAATGAAATGACGGTGACAGAATAAGAGGAGAGAGGTAAATGAGGAACCAGATTTTAAAAATGCCTGGTGGAAAGATTAATTTAGAATTTCAACAACATCGTACACAGTCAATAACCAAATTTGAGGAAGTAGAATTGCAAGCAATTAGCTTAAGGAAGTGAAACGGAAATGGGCAGAAATGCTCCCAAATCTGTTAAGTAAACACGTGACCTTACACACTTTCTTTTACAGACTTTGTTCCAGAAAGGACTCAAGGTTGCACAGGAATAAAATTAACTTTGGAGACAGGAATGAGCAGAAAGCTTTTCAAAAACGCTTGATGGTGTGAGAGTAAACAATCACTGTTGCCTCAAATGGTCCATGTGATGGACTTCGGCAAAATGACTACGAGAGGAGGCTGCCAGGAAGATGTTCAAGGAGAAGTGAGCTATTCCAACATTGGGGGGGAATCCTTTTCCGCCATTACTAAACACAGATAATCATTTCCTGCAAAAAGCGACTTATAATTCCTGTACATTGACAAGCAGAAGGCAAACTATGGGTGGCAACATTCCCAGCTACACTATGTAAATCCGTAGGAGACTGATTACTAAGATTTGGATGACCTTTATGTTAGAATCCGTTAGGGACTGGGAGCAAAAACTGTTCTGTATTGGCCCTAGAAGCAAAAGCACAACAAAGAGGGGCTCTAGGTATAAAGGAGGCTGGAGGGGACCTGGGTGGGGGAATAACATGCCTGCCACCATCATTTACAGCTATTCATGACGCTGACAGTAATAGCATTCTGCGTTAAGCTGAATTCTATTACTGACCATAAAAATGGGAAAAAAATGTTTTTCCACTTTGTAGGGTTAATATTTCCCAGGAACTACTGCTGGCTGTCATTTCTCCATAGTTCTGAGTTCTGGATTGTAGGCCCTAAGAACCCCAAAGTATTGTGAAATACAGATTGTTGCTTACCTACAGGTACTTGGCTTCCAAGAGGGCGAATAGGGGTAAGTAAGCATCGTTGCTGAATAACTAGGCTTAATGTGGCACACTCTCTGTCTGGGTACATTCCCAGCTACACTATGTAAATCCGTAGGAGACTGATTACTAAGATTTGGATGACCTTTATGTTAGAATCGGTTAGGGACTGGGAGCAAAATTATTATTGCTAATACGGTTGCGTCTGATTATAATTAAGGAGTGTAGCCTTCGTGTGTACTTCCGCTCACCTTTTGCATGCAGAGACAACCCAGGGTGAGCAGTGTAGAGATACATCACTTTCGTAGTGAAAATGTAGCATACAGATGATGTGTGCTGGCGTTATAGCCCTGAGGCCTGTTCAGTTTTGTTGGCCAATGTCGCCCAATGAATTTAAGGAAGGAAGGAAGGAAGGAAGGAAGGAAGGAAGGAAGGAGGGAAGGAAGGGCGAGAGGAAGGGAGACACCGTAGCCC
>NW_006289087.1:7302802-7322343 GCF_000327345.1 Myotis davidii
TAGAGCGTCGGCCTGCGGACTGAAAGGTCCCAGGTTCAATTCCGGTCAAGGGCATGTACCTGGGTTGCGGGCACATCCCCACTGGGAGATGTGCAGGAGGCGGCTGATCGATGTTTCTCTCTCATCGATGTTTCTAACTCTCTATCTCTCTCCCTTCCTCTCTGTAAAAAATCAATAAAATGTATTTAAAAAAAGATTAAATAATTTAATTTGGGGGAATTCTTTGTTACACTGGAATAATCCTATGATAAATATAAGTAATTTGGAAAAGCTACTTCGTATTAGTTTTCTGCTTATTATGTCAAAGTCAGTATGGTAAATGCAACTATGGCTGACTAGACTAGTAGGTCTCAGACTTCTGCAGCTTTGCTAAAAATAAGAAAATATGATGACCGGGATGTCTATTTTTCTTTAATCATTTCATCTGCTCAGAACGTTTTATGCGCTCATGTAGCTGATTGCCTAGATCTCTCCCCTTTAGTACCTGTTGTAAGAAGCATTCTTTTCTGAACTTTTCCTGACCTTTTCATCCTCTCCTTCCAGGTAAAAAAAATATTTTGTTTTGTTTTTTCTGTATGGGTTAGTTGGGGTGACATTGGTTGGTGGAATTATGTAGGCTTCAGGTATATAATTCTATGGTGCAACATCTGTTATAATGTGTTGTGTGTTTACCACCCAAAGCTAAATTTTTAATAAAATGGATTTATCTGATTTCCCATTCATTTGAGTCCTGGTGAGATGAGATAAGACAGTCAGATAACCCAACTCACTTTACTGATGGTCAGTAAAGTCTCAACATAGGTCTTTGATATACACTAACTCAAATGCTAGAAAAAGGTAATAATGAAAATATCATACACTCTAGGTGGTGGCTAATTCCTGCAAATACATGACTTCATATATACATTGTATGGGATGTTCAAACCAGGTTGGTAAAATTCAAATTAGTCTAATGGCAGTTGGACTTCCTCATCTGTGAAACTGACATAATAATCACATCGCTCTCTCTTAGGTTTGCCATAAAGATAAAAATAAGATGACATATGAAAAGTTCTTAGCTTGGTGCTTGCGCCATATTAAATACTCAATAAGTTTTAACAAATAAAACAATAAAAGAAAAAGAACCATAAGATATCCTCGATTGATGTAGAAAAAAACATCTGATAAAATTCAAGGTCCATTTATGACTTTAAAAATGTATCGACAATCTAGGATATATCAACAACCCAATACAGCTAACATCACACTCAGTGGCGAGGGTCTCAATCAGTGGTCGGCAAACTGCAGCTCGCAAGCCACATGCGGCTCTTTGGCCCCTTGAGCGTGGCTCTTCCAAAGAATACCACGTACGGGCGCGCACGTACAGTGTGATTGAAATTTCATGGCCCATGCGCAGAAGTGGGTATTTTGCGGAAGAGCCACACTCAAGGGGCCAAAGAGCCGCATGTGGCTCACGAGCCGCAGTTTGCCAACCACTGGCCTGAATGCTCTCCCCTTAGACTGGGAAAAGGGGAAGGAGGTTCACTCTTGCCACTTCTAACCAATGTTTATTTGGAAGTTCCAGCCAATGATCTAGGGCACAGAACAGAAACTCAAGGCATACTGATGGGAAAGAATGAAGTATACCTATTTTTATTCAGTGATGACTCTGTACGTCTTGCATATTATTCTTCCTTTTTAAAATATATTTTTATGATCTTATATGGAGAGAGTCCAAAGGAAAGAGTCATATACCACCCTCCTACAACCAATCAGCAAATTTAACAAGGTCATGGGATAGATTAATAGAAATATCAATTATAATTCTCTATACTACTGGCAGTATATAGAAAACAATTTCTTTCACAATAATATCAAGATGGACAAAACACTTAGGAATACTTAACACATTGAACCAAAGGTTTGACAAAAGAAATGAAATCTTGAACAATGGAAATTTGAAAACATTACTGAAATAAAATACAATACTGCTTCTCAATATACAGGAACAGGTACACACGCAACAACGTGAACAAACCTCAAGTAGAGGCCACACAGGTACATATGCCATGATTCCAATTGTAGGACATTTCATGAGAAGGCAAAATTATAAAAACAAAATTGGCTCAGAGGTGGCCTGGATCTGGGGATGGTGAGAATTCCTTTAAGAGTGAAGGGAGCCCTAACCCGTTTGGCTCAGTGGAAAGAGCGTTGGCCTGCGGACTCAAGGGTCCCAGGTTTGATTCCGGTCAAGGGCATGTACCTTGGTTGCAGGCACATACCCAGCGGGGAGTGTGCAGGAGGCAGCTGATCGATGTATCTCTCTCATCGATGTTTCTAACTCTCTGACCCTCTCCCTTCCTCTCTGTAAAAAATCAATAAAATATTTTTTTAAAAAAAAGAGTGAAGGGAATGACCTAAAATTGATTGTGGTGATGGCCAAGCAACTGTATAAATTGATTGAGGCTCACTAAAACAAACAATAAAAATGCATGAAACCTGTGAAATGCAAATCTTGCCACCATAAAGTGGCTTTAAAAAGAGACAACTAGTTATGGGGCTATAAATAAAAATATTCTCTGAAACAAACAAATGACTGAGAGAAAAGACAGAGAACCATAGTGAAGATTTTCCAAATGGACATTTATTGGAAATGTTGAAACAAGCAACATAAAGCCTGAAATGTTGGATTTAGAATCCACTCTGGAAAGAACAGGTTGGTAGATGTGAGCAAAAGCAGTGATGAGATCATTTAAAAATTAAATAAAATTTTCTGAGTGTGTGGACATTAGCTATCTCGATAAGCCTTTTATTCTGAATTTATTCCGGTGTCTGAAGCACAATGTGAGGTCAATAATTAGATGTTGATTGAAGAAATGAATAAAAATAATTTTCTACTCCTATTTAAAGTCTCTAGTGATTTAATTTGGATTTTTATCTAAATTATTATGATACATTTGCATACATTCATTTGAAATACGAGGCAACTTTGAACACCACAGTGATATCAACATCCATCACAGATTCAAGTGCAAATATATTTTTTTTGCTGTTATGTTTTCATTACATCTGAAGTGGATTAATAAATAGAATCTAATTAATTGCTTCACTTGCTTCCATGAAATGATATCAGTCTCTTGAAAACCACTTCGGTCGTGAATAAGAACTACTTAATTTAAGCATTACGCATTATATGATATTTACTGCCAATTAAATATGAAAGAAATGTTACATTATTTTAAATTAAATACTTTATTTATAACTGTGGATATCCTGTTCAATTATTTATCTGAAGTTTTTATTAGAAAAACATATTCTGTCTGTGTTTTGATAAAAAAAAAGAACTCTTAAATTAGACAACATTCTTCTTATTTTCACACATAAAACCATTTCATACTTTAGCAAATTCAAATCAACACAGAACTCCCAAATCATACTTGTTCTTTGTATCCAAAGAGCATTGAAATGTTGCACTGAGACGCTTTCATTGAAAATAATGTATGAAAAGATAACCTTCCTCACCGTGTTTTTCTGGGGTTTTTATGCTCAGCGATTTGAGAGATGCCACTGGTGCCTCACGTCCCCATTTGGAATAAACACCATTGACCATTCTCTTTTGACATAGTTCAGGGAGACAGGCTTTGATCCAACTGCCTTTTGGCTAAGCCTCTTGTCTCTGGGACTCACAGAGATCAAAAGTACTGATTCTAGCACGTAGACTCTGAAATGTTGTGCTTCCCATGGAAAGAGTACAGTTCACTCTGTAAGTTTTGCATATTATTATTCTTCAAATATATTTTTATGGATTTCAGACAGGAAGGGAGAGGGAGAGATAGATAGAAACATCAGTGATGAGAGAGCATCATTGATTCCTGCCTCCTGCACACCCCTTATTGGGGTTCAAGTCTGCATGTGCCCTTGAGGGGAATAGAACTCGGGACCTTTCAGTCTGCAGGCCAACACTCTATCCACTGAGCCGAAATGGCTAGGGCTAGATATGAAGCCTTTTAAACTTAGATGTTTGGCATCCCATAGGTTAAAGGGTTAAAGGTTTAATATGAGGAGACTAATTGCAAAGTGGCTCGGACTTATTCAATATGCAAGTGGGTTCTGCGTTACATAAATGTTGTTTGAGATGTTTCTCAGAAAAATACTTGGTCAAGGATATCACCAGTATCATCAACAGCACATTATTTTAAACTAGAGGCTCAGTGCACGAAATCTGTGCACTAGGCGGGTGGGGAGTCCCTCAGCCCAGCCTGCACCCTCTTGCAGTCCAGGAGCCCTCGGGGGATGTCTAACTGATGGCTTAGGCCCGCTCCCCATAAGCCAGCAGTCAGACATCCTTAGTGCTGTCGCGGAGCGCTGCCTGGCTGCTGGCTGAGTGGCGCTCCCCCTGTGGGAGCACACTGACCACCACAGGGCAGCTCCTGCATTGAGCATCTTCCCCCTGGTGGTCAGTGTGCATCATAGCAATCGGTCGTCCTGCCATTTGGTCTATTTGAATATTAGCCTTTGATTATAGAGGACACCTGTCTTATTAAAGTCTTCCAGCCTATGAATTTAACATAGATTCCCACCGTTGCCATTTCACTTGTTAAACAAATGTGAACTTCATAGACTCTCCCGGAAAAAAGACTCCATCTCTTTAAATGCACTGTGTATTCCCCACCTGGGCTTCTTTTATTCACCGGGAAAGGGCAGCTTAGCTTTATGGTGCCTGTCAGTCGTGCAGGTGATGGGTGTCTCTCAGTATGTCTGGATAGCCGTGCGGGGAACAGTGGGTAGGTGATATCCCTGCGTCGTAGAGCCAGCTGTCCTTTTGCCGGGAAACTTACTAAATCCTTTTTATAACTCACTCCATCATTCCCCTCCGCAGGCCTGAGCCCTCAAGCCTGTTGCACTGAAATGGCATCGTTTAGCTCTTCAAGCCGCCTTCTCTCAAATAGAACTAATCACATAGGGCCTCCGGCAGAAGATGGCTCGGTCCTAACATCACTGGGTACCCCTCGTCCAGCGGTTCTCAAGCTGTGGGTCGCGACCCCTTTGGGGGTTGAACGACCCTTTCACATGGGTCGCCTAAGACCATCAGAAAACACATATATAATTACATATTGTTTTTGTGATGAATCACTATGCTTTAATTATGTACAATTTGTAACAATGAAATTGGGGATCACCACAACATGAGGAACTGTATTAAAGGGTCGCGGCATTAGGAAGGTTGAGAACCACTGCCCTAGTCCCTAACAGACTCGGACAGACAGGTCATCCAAATCTTACTAACAAGTCTCCAATGGATTTACATAGTGTAGCTTGGAAAATACCCAGACAAAAAGTGAGGAATCCTCTGTTTTATATTCTACAAAAGTGTAGGATATAAAATATACTAATCGCAGTATCCCCCTGTGGGATCACTATATTCTTTTCCTTGCTTTACGTTTAAACACCTGTGTATTCATAATAAATTCCTTTATTTTCTGATTAACCTTGAATGGGTTTCGGGCGCTTCAACGTAAGATCTAAGATGCCAAACTCTTACATCAATACTGTAGCTGTGAGGAAGCACAAACTGACTTTTAACTGAAAGTCATTCTTTCAGCAAACTCTAATATTTTCTGCATTTTTTATAAGCATACCCAATATAAATTTGAAAAATAAGTCTCCTTTTCTACAAGCTCACTCTAAAAAATTGGGAAACTGGAATGGAAATACTCAATACATTTAATAAAATATTTTATAAAAACAGCATGCACTTGTCTGATAAATCTGAACTGAAGCTTTTCTTTAAAAACATAACTGAAAATGTTTTATTTGATCTAATGCCCTTAGTACATTGAGTGCCAGATCTTATTATATAGACTGCTCATTTTTTAAAAAAAGATATACTGTCTTTGTCTCAAAATTTATTTTAGAAAATGATCCTAATGGCTTGATTAACTTAATACAGTACATTTTCAGACATGAATAATTTATCGTTATTTCACTGACCAGATAGAGTTCATTAAATTCTATTGATCCTATGGCATAATTGTATATGGAACGATTAATACATTAAGTTCAATTATCAGTTATTAAACAAAGACCACAGTCATACATGTATTTCATAATTAAGAGATTACTCCAGCACATAATGAGAGTTTAAGAGATGAGAATACCCAGGTAATTGAGAGCAAACTATTATTAGAAAGTGTCCATTATAGAGAGTTAATAATTCAATGAATGATGGTTTCCACTCTATGCTCACTTCTACTTTACTTGTGCCTCCTGCAAGCTGATCTAAGTGTGAGCTAAGTGATTTGAGAGAGGGCGTTATTTGGAATTATTTTCACAAGGCATGGAAGAGGGAGAGAGACAGAGAATGGACATACTTAACATGGCCGTGTAGAGTACCTAACATGGTGCTACCTAATGAGAAATCTTTTCTCTTCTCATGGATGTGTGTTTGCAAAAAAAAAAAAAAAAAAAAAACTAATTGTGAAAAGAATATGTTGTTTATTATTCTTAGGAAAATTTGATCACATAAAGAATTGCTAAAAAAAATTGCCTCGTATTCTAAAACAATAGTTTTGCATGACTCTTTCTGTACATACCCATTCTCACTGTAACTTATTTAATGCAAAATGGAAACGTCACATCTTTTGTATCCTTATAACTTAAGAAAAGTGCCTTTAACAAAGTGGTGAAAAACAATTTGACAGTGAATAAATGAATGAATGATGTCTGAATGACATGTTTGGGCTTCAAAGAATAAACTGTACTAGGTTTAAATACATGGAATGATCTGTCCTACAAAGCAGTTTTCTTTCAAAATAGGTTGAATCTGAGAAAAATCAAGAATTCAAACCTGAAATAAGAATCACATCAATAATAGCTAACATTTATTGAATGATTTCTATGTCCTAATTACCATTCCAAAAGCTATACACAATCAGACTTAATACTGAATATGAGTCTACACATAAAATGCTAATTTAATTTAGACTTAGGCTATTATTAAAATCTGTAGGTTCTTCATATGTACATCTAGGTTTGTATATACCTCTTTCACCTTTAGGAGAATTAAGTTACTCTACCAACAATATATCACTATAGCTATCTAGTACTCCATTTCTATCCCCTAATTCTACTGGTGGATATTGTAAAAATATTAAAACAGGAAGGACAACTACCATCTACCAAATATGCTTACCAATAAACATTTATTTAATCTTAAAGATTTGGGCAAAGAAAAAGTTTTGCTCTAGATACTAAGATACCAGTAAGCTATCCTATATAATAAAGAGCTAATATGCTAATTAGACCGAACAGCAGAACAATGGTCCAGACCATCCGAACAACCTTCAAACGAAGCCAGGGCTGCGAAGGCTGGGGCTGTGAGGGTCAAGCCCCTTGCATGAATGACGCGCACAGGGAATTTAAAAATAAACGTTGACTCCCACATGTGCGATACATATAAATCTCTTGATGGCACCAATCGAACACGTGTGTTGTGACCTGTCATTGTGAGTTGTGAATTTGGTTGTTTTTGTTGACGTTCTGAAGCTGAAAGACATCATTGACAGAATACGTCTGAAGACCAACTATTGGCACAATGTACCTCTGAGGCTGAAAGTGTCGACAGAATATGTCTAAAGAACAATCATCGACAAGTACTACAAATGCTGGTAGGAACTGCCTTCATAGTAAAAATGAAGTAAATTAGGATGCAATTATCGAACATAGTTGTGGTGGAATGACTGTTACATGTCAATTTTGCCTAGCACTAAATTTCTCTAGTGAAAAACCATCTGATGGAAAATTTACTCAATGTTGTAGCAAAGGCAAAGTTTTTCCAAATGATACCAAGAATTTATTTGTCCCCATCTGACACTTTTCTCCCATTTAAATTAATTCGAAGACAGTTTCCTGTGATGCCTGCATTTGCGATGATTATTACTAAATCACAAGGACAAACTCTAGACAGAGTAGGAATATTCCCACCAGAACCCATTTTTGGACACAGTTAGTTATGTGTTGCTTTCTCTCAAGTTTGAAGAGCGTGTGACGTTAAAGTTAAAGCTGTGAATACGTCATCACAAGGGAAATCATCACAAGGAATTAGTCAAGCACTCTGAAAGTGTTTTTACTCTTAATGTGGTACACAGGGAGGTATTGGAATAAGTTTAATCAATTTATCAGTCATTGTTGTTAATGGTGTTTTTATATCATGTTTTTGTTGTTTTTATATATCTTTGTTGTTATATCATGTTGCTATTGTTTAATAATCAATTTATATATTATGTTCATATACATTTTAGTAATTTTCTTTCATCTCTGACACTTCTATTATAGAGAATGGGTGACTAGTGATATTAAAATATTTCTTCTAATTAATTTCTTTTCAATGTGCAAGAATCCGTGCACCAGGCCACCAGGTTTTTTATTTCCTTCTCCCCCTCCTTCTCTTTCTCCCTTCCTTTATTTGAAAAGTTGATTCTTAAGTAAAATGAAGACATACATTTCAAAGTTTTTCTATTGAAAAGACTTTCTGAATACAGTGGGGCCTTGACTTACAAGTGTCCCGACTAACGAGTTTTTCGAGATACGAGCCATCTCTCGGCCGATTTTTTGCTTTGAGTTGTGAGCTAAAATTCAGGTTTCGAGCCAGCTTCAGATACCCCACCGCTAGTTGATGCAGCGAACATCACAGTGAACGCCACAACATCAGCCCAGCATCACGTGTCTCACTCGCTCACAACTGATTTGACGTACGAATAATTAGAGTTACGAACTCCATCACGGAACGAATTAAACTCGTAAGTCAAGGCCGCACTGTAACCTTATTGGAATTGTATGTCTGACCTAAATTTATTCAGAGCAATTTATTTTATTTTGTGGACGTTTCTTTCCATTTGATCAGAACAGTCTCCTTTTTGCTCAACATATCACCCTTCTAAGCATTTCTTTGCTAAAGTGATAGAATCAATTAATTTTCTATTTTAGAAGATGTACGTTTAAGTTGCCATGATTGCATTATCTTGGTCTAGGCTAATCAGAGGTAAAACTCATCTTAGTGTGTTGTTTTGGGAATATTCTTTACAGAATATTGTTTCACATCTTTCCCACCCACATTGGAGAAGAAAGCCTATTTCACACTATTGTTCACTGTTCAGAAAGCAAATACTCAGTATAAAATTACAGTGAAAGTTTTATGAGTTTCTACTGCATAGAATGATGTTTCAGAGTAATATTATATTTTCTGGTATTGTCAATTCTCCTCATTTAAGACGTGCTATGATTTCATTAACTTTTTTTTCATAAAATTATTATTTATTTTGATTGATCACTTTTGGCAACATTTTAAAATGCTTCCTATATTTTTATTTTTAATTTACCCTTTTCTTTTTTGTAGTTTTCTGTATTTTGAGACAGTTTATTATATTTATTATTTTACAATTCTGCCCCTACTGCTCTTCCTGTCTTTCTTGTTCCTTTTGCTTCCTTATTGACTTCCTGTTTATCATCTGGATCGATGGTCCTGTGAACTCCAGAATTCTCAGGGCTCAAGTCCAGGCTTTAAAGTAATTTTTTAAATGCTAAGTGCACTTCTCTCTGACCCTATTCGCATTTGAGGAGGAATTGATATATTTTTCCCCTCTCACCTTGAATTCCTTAGCACTTAATGTTACCACAATATGCCTTTTCAGACACATGTAAGCTGGTCTCATAATTATTCTCTATATCCATCTTTCTCCATCTTCTTTTATTTTTACCAGGTATAGAAAATGCAATTCACACTTTGACCCGTGGCTACCATTTCCCCTTCATTTTCTCTTCCAGTTAAAGACGCCAACCTTTCCCTTGTTTGTGATGGAGGTCTAACCGGAATGCCAAAATAAAGCAGTGTTTTCAACGTGGCGACGTTAAGAAGAAATAGGTAGAAAGATAAAAACAATATGAGGCTGACAGCCGGTATCGGTCAAATTGAAGCAGGTGCTCCCAAGCCCTGAGCTCTGCCTACTCGGATGCCTTTTTCTTTCTTTTTTTTCCCCTTTTTTAGCAGATCTTGAACAGTAGTGCTCTATGAACATGGTCAATGGATTCCCATGCTGCTGTGACTTCATCCTCGGGACAGACACACATCTGACCAAACACATAAACATAAACTTCTATTTTGCAAAGAAAGCAAGAAGCGCTGACTTGCAGCTTCCCGATTCCTCTGGAATGACTTCCTCCACTCCCTCAGCGGTTTGTAGCTGGGAGCATACAAAACTGTCATGAAATTAACTGCAGCTCCCTTCAAGGAGATGGACAGGTCCTTTTGTATTTTTAATACCAACAACTAAAAGTATTTACAGGGCCGTTTGTTCAAGACGTTAAACAAGATGCTACACCGACACCTTATAGTAATACAGTTAATCAAAGAGTTATATTTATGCTCCTGAGAGAGACAAGAAAAAAAACACACGCAAATAAACTCCCATTTATAACTAATATTTCATGTTGGCTCTATTGTAAGTAGAGCTGCTTTTTAAAATTTTGAACGCCCGCCATTCAGTGCTAACACAGAGAGACACAATTGATTTTCTAAGGTAGCCTTTGCTCCACTTCTGAAAAGAACGCTTTTTAAAAGTTCCTTCCAGGGAAACCCTTTGCAGCTGCTCTCTGCTTCCTGCTGGGCCCCGTGGCTGGTAGGTCATTCAAGGTCAGAGCGGGAACCACGTAGACTCAGAAAGAGGAGAGAACACCACTGCCTTCCTGGAGCCCTTTGGGCTCAGCGGCTAATTTATCTGCGTCTGAATGTGTTCCTGCCTTAAAGGATGATCACTGGGCTTCTCAGGGGACACTCCCGTGGCTGTGTTTGTTAGTGTGGGTACCACTCACTGAAGGTTTATCGCTTCATCGCACCCCCAGAAGCTGGAGCTGGGCTCTCTCCCAGGCCCCTTGGCTCTGGTGATGCGGTGTCATTTTAAGTTTCCTTGGAGCATAAGGACACATTTCCTCCGTGGCTCTAAGTGAGAATGGATTTCCTATTGGACCCCGGGTACCTCTGCTTTGGATTCCCGGGGAGCGGCATCTTAGAGCGCTCCCCAGTAGACTAAGGCAGCACTGAGCGCTTCTGCAGCCGCCTGTAGACAACATTGGTTCTTTATCTCGCAGCTGTAGCTACAGCGCTCTGCTCCCAGCTGGAAAGACAGTTACATCGCTGCTGTAGGACTCCCAGATGTGAGCGCACTAAACGCTCCATGACACCCCTGAATTTTATGTCCCCGTTATGTTTACAGCCTGGCTGGCCTTCGAAGGGACCCATAACTCCAAGGGTCTTTGGCCTCTTCAGGCAGGACATGTGTTTAAAGAGATAAAATGTGCTTAAAAACAGAATTACAAACTATAGTAAATGTAAGAAGATGTTTGTGATAATGAACTATGCCATAATTAAACACTTTAAATTCCTATACTAGCATATGGATGCATATGTTCATCTGTTTTGAAAACTGGCAAAATAACCAAACAATATAAGAAGGTTTAAAAAATACTGGGCCTGCGTGGCCCAGTGGGTGAGCGTTGACCTATGAACCAGGAGGTAATACATTTTAGGCCCAGCCTGCATGGCCCAGTGGGTGAGCATTGACCTATGAACCAGGAGGTCATGGTTCGATTCCAGGTTGGACACATGCCCTGGTTGTGGGCTCCATTCCCAGTGGGGTGTGCAGGAGGCAGACAATCAATGATTCTCTCTCATCATTGATGTTTCTATCTCTCTGAAATCAACAAAAATATATTTTTTTAAAAATAAGAGTGTTCCAGTTAGCATTTCTGTACTAAAATTAAAGCAGCCCAATTAAATTAAGGCTGGTCCAAGAAGTATATATATATATTTGCCATAGTATATTTTTGTTCTTGCTCTATAGGATTTATTTTACTGACAATAAATTTGGGCTGGATTTTGAATTAGAACTTAGTTGGAATAATTTCACATTGCTTTCTACGTCTATTTAGAAAATGCAATTTTATGTTGCCTTCAAAATCCAACTGCATTTGAGTTACATATAAAAACTTGCTCCATAATTTAGAAGATCTCATTTCATCAACATATTTCTCAATATTACTGTCTGGAACGAAAAAAATCAGAAGCACAAAAATCTGAGTTTTCTGTTTCCAATTTGGAGTCAGAGTAATCAGAAAAACTACTTGTGCTAGCAAAATAACACTTAACCACTTTTGAGATATGAGATGTATTTATAAGTTCTGCCATTAAGCTGAATCTAAGATTGGGATTTTTTTCCCATGGCTCAGAGCAAGTGTTATTATCATATGCACAAAATTGTGACTTGGAATTATGTGTGTGTGTGTGTGTGTGTGTGTGTGTGTGTGTGTGTGTTTGTGGAGAAAGAGTAGAGGGAATGGGGAAGAGAAACAGAGAAAGGGAGACAGATTTTCTAGGGAAATGGTGACAAGAATACAAGAAGGTGGATCAAAACTGAATTGATAATAGTCTCAGGGTTATTGAGCCATCTAGGATTTTAGTAGTCCCTGAGAAAGTCAGAGAATTTAAAGTGGAAATGAGGAACCCAGCGAGGAAGAGATGCATAAAACAATTAGAGTTCAAGTACTGATTCTGGCAATTGTTAACTATAAAATCTTGAGCCTATTACTCCCCCTTTCCGAGCCTCAACATGCCTACTTATAAAGTGAGGATAAAAAGATCTACAATACAGAGGCACAGGGAAATTCACATGAGATGGTGTATATCAGTGGTTCTCAACCTTCTGGCCCTTTAAATACAGTTACTCATGTTGTGACCCAACCATAAAATTATTTTCGTTGCTACTTCATAACTGTAATGTTGCTACTGTTATGAATCGTAATGTAAATATCTGATATGCAGGATGGTCTTAGCCGACCCCGGTGAAATGGTCGTTTGACCCACAAAGGGGTCGCGACCCACAGGTTGAGAACCGCTGCTTTACGCACGCCTCTACTTAACAATTTGAAATATGGGGGGAAAATAGAATTCTGATTTTCCCTCTTCATACCTTTATTCCCTCTTCAAACAAACTTCTACATAACTCATCTATCAGTGCCATGCATAATCTTCAGCTGTGTTCAGGTTTTTCATACCTGGCCTGAGATCTGAGACACTTTTGCATTTTTTTCTCATTGCTGTTGTTAATCCTATCCCAAGGGTATTTTTCCACTGATTTTTAGAAATGTTAAAAGGGACTGGGAGAGAAAGTGAGGGAGAAACATTGAAGTGAGAGAGACACATCCATTAGTTGCCTCCCGCAGGCTCCCAGACCAGGGCCGGGGATGGAGCCTGCAATGGAGGTATATGCCATTGATTCGAATCGCACCCAGGATGCTTCAGTCTGCGGACCTGTGCTCTATCCACTGAGCAATACGGCTAGGGCCTGAGACTGTCTTCCCAACCTCCATACTGCTACCTTCGTTTCCAGGAATTCCCCTCAGTGCATACTTTATGAATAAACGTAGCTCTACCTCTACCACTGCCTCTGGTGGACATCTCCTTCTATTCTCTTTAGAGTTCAATCCTTTGATTCTATTAGGAAGTGAAACGGAATATCTCTATTATTATAAAGAATTCAGCACATTACGCAAGAGTCCTGTGTTTGATTATTAATCATTCCACTTGTCTCCATGGGTGTCTACTGTATTGTTTTCCTATTTTGTGCCTACTATTTTGTAGATTAGCATACTATTCCAGTTCTAGGCAACTGCTACGATAAAAACTATATTATTTCATAAATATAATACTTTATTCGATTGAGAGCTAGAGTCCAATCCCTTTAATCTAGGTTTTCCTTATAGACTCTCTAAGCCTACTAAAAACAGATGAACCAAAGAATTTAGAAGTTCGATTTTATAATTATATATAAGAGATTGTCTGGGACCAGTCTTTTTCTTCCCCTTATAGAAAAACACAAAGTCAGCACTAAGGTATATTTTCAAATTTCTGGCAAAACTAAAAAGGCAAAATAAATCATACACAAAAATGATATGTCATAACAGTCTATGCAAACAGAGACAATTAAAGGAAATGAATTGCAATCTAATATACTAGAAGATTTAGGCATCATGAATGAATTATGTTTTCTTCTGATCAATAGCTACCATCTAAGAACTTTCAGATCCCCTTCCTATATTGGATAGCCAGACGGGATCAATAGCACATTCATTGGAACACGAGCTGCTTGAAAATACGGTAACAGCTCGGCGACTCACCAAGACCTCTGAGGGAACCAAGCAGAAAACACCGGACTTGGACAAGGTGAAGGAGGATAAACTTCGCCAGGGAAAGTGCTACGTGAACTTGGTGTTCAGATACGACAACTGCTGATTCTTCAAGAAGAGAATGAAACCAAGCGTGTAACTGTTTGCAGAAGTGAAAATAAATCACCTACTTTACCTTTCTTTTCACATCTGGGGAGCTGGACGGAATCTGCCCTGTCGTTCACTTTTCTTCTGACCCTGGAAAAGATGAAGATGTTTTCTTGATGACTTCAATAATAGTTGATAAAAGAGCTAAATCTGCAATGTTAGAAGAGTTTAGGGCTCTTACAGTCCTTTTGTGTGTGTGTGTGTGTGTGTGTGTGTGTGTGTGTGTGTGTGTTTCTATATTAACTTTCTTACTTTCCTAAATGGTAAAAGAGAAGCATGAAAAATTAAAAAACTTGACCTTGTCCATCTAAACACATTATTGATGGGATCAAAGAAGATCTTGTATGTGAAATTTCTTTGAAACAAGTAAAATGTTTTTTTAAGTTATGAAACAATGGGGGAGGAAAAGCATTAGCTGGCCATTGTAGTAATGGTAGTTGTTGAATTCCATTATGTGGCTGTATATTATAGGGATAAAACTATGTATCTTTAAGAAAACTAAAGGTTCAGAAAAATTATTGCTCTACAATTGTCTTGGTTTTATCTTGCAATATAAGATCTAATTTTTAATAGTTTTGTAAAACAATTATCCATTTCATGAAAGCATTCTTCAATGACTATTTACTAAAGTCAAGAACAGCTAAGGGTTTCTTAGCTAGAATTATTGATAGATATACTGTGTATTTGAATGAGAATGTAGGTAAGTTCTATGTGAGTTATAACTTACAGGCCTTCAGAAGTAGCAGGAATTCCCTGTAGTTTATCTAATAAATGTCGGAATGGTTGTAACATTATTACATGTTTTACAGTAAATGCTTTTATTAACAGCATTAATAATAATATAAAAATAATAAATAATTTACATTTTATAGTGATATTTACATGGCACTTCAAGCATTTATCTGGTAAGATTACTCAGAATGTGCCAAAGTTACTGACTCATTACTACATAAAAGCATTTAAATGAAGGAAGAAGACTTCCCCCGATTTTTTCCATCAAAACATCATAGTTATTTTATCTTGAAACCAATTTCTACCAAGATATATATTGCGTTTTTTTCAATGCCCATGACTTTGCCAACTATTAATTCTTGGGTTTTAATTGAAGGCACAGTTAAGACATTAAAATAATTGAAATTTTATTTTTACTGCATTGGCATTTCCTGGATGGTAAGAGTTTTATGTTTTAAAATTTGGGAGGAATTATTTATTATTGAGCTGCCAGTCCACAGGTGGGTAACTCACAGGAATTATAACAGACTAGCCTACTTGATTTATTTAATTCTTAAACACTTAATCAGACTTTCATAACCAGAATAAACCCCTAAGGAAAATTAAACTCCATTAATTCTTTCAAAGCCAATTTAGTGATCACTCTTACAAAAGAATTATCTCAGGAACATACGGAAAATTCAGACTAGTATAATTCAGGTTTTCTATTAAGTTGATCTACAGATCAATATTGTTCAAAATAAAAAATCAACGACATAATTTATATAGTGAAGGCATAAAATGAAATTCTATATACTATCAATAAAAAGCCCATTTATTTGAATGAAGAATTATATCAGCTTTCACAATATTCTGCCAGACTAAAATTCCGTTTGTTCCCATCATCCCACTTATTAGCAAACTCTTAAACTAAATTGCAACTTTAAAGGTTATAAAATTTCACTGACAAAACTGCACAGTGAAGAATGTGTTTGAATAGTGGAGTTTATCAGACATCTTAACTACCAGGGTATATCAAACAACTGAGATCCATGATGACCTGAACTAATGTGTTTGCATTAGAACACAGATTATTAGCTTTTTTTCACATTTTATTGCAATTACTAATAAATATTTGCAAACAGAATTTTAAAAGTGAAAAAGCAACTACTTTATGAGAAAATTAATGCTTGAACAATTGTCTTCAGATCTGTGCCCATGAAGAACAAAATTGTAAAAAGAGTCTGTTTACCAGACTTACTTATCATTTGCACAAAAGGGTATGTGGAAAAATACATAATTTGCCAATGCTAAAACATTTTTATATAATTTAGTGACAAATTTAATTTAAAATTCTCCCTGTCACCTATGAAATGGTCTAAGAGTTTATAGTATCCTTTTAGTTCTTTTCTTTCTTCTTCTTTTCTTTTTTTTTTTTTTAGCATTTACAATTTACATATTTGTGTTCTTCCCTCATTGGAATTCTAAACGCTGTATGTCCAACTCTTAAATAAAACTCCTGATAAAAACTACATATTTACAAGTAACTTAGCTACCTTTATTTTTCATTCCATGTAACTCTCCTCCTAAACAGATAAATGCGGTTTTAGCTTAAATTAGAAGCTATCATCGAAGACACACTTATCATTATAAAGTCTTGAAATGTCTGAGAAAGTAATAATTGTTTTGATTAAAGTATATCCATGTAGATGAATAAATGAATAATCTCACGGTTAATCAACCCACACAAAACACTATTATAATAACACTTTAAAGCCTCACATGCCACAAATGATTTCTAAAAAAAAAGAGGGGGGAAAAAAACAAGAGGATTGAAATAGTTTGAAATTCAGTGATGAAGTGAGATCGAAAGAAACTGGTTATGGATATGATACAGTTGTGATTATTCGATGGAAAAGACTGTGTCTTTCTAGGTTATCCCAATTGAGATAAAAAGCAGTAGCCCTTTGTTTTATTTTTATTTTTAAAAAATCGATTTCAGAGAGGAAGGGAGAGGGAGAGAGTGATAGAAACATCAATGATGAGAGAGAATCATGGATTGGATGCCTCCTGCACACCCCACGCTGCGGATCGAGCCAGAAACTCGGGCATGTGCCCTGACCAGGAATCAAACCATGGCCTCCTGGTTCACAGGTCGATGCTCAACCACTGAGCCACACTGGCCGGGCTGTTTTTATACATTTTCAACAGCAGCACACAGATGTTATTGCTTTTCATTTGATGTTCCTTTTCATTTCTGATATCTAAATTAGGTCAATCAACATTGACTCCTGAAGGTTATGAATAGTAGCGTTTTGCTTTTGATTTGCCTTTCTTCAGGTAAGTGTCGAATCATGAAATATATGCCAGAAATTTAATCCTCCAGTACTGGCCTTCCTGCCCTGTTAAGCAAGCACTTTATCCTCTTGTGACGAGAACTTTTCCAATCTGCTCTCTTAGCAACTTTATTTTTATTTTTTTATTTATTGCTTAGCAACTTTAAACAGACCTTACAGTGTTGCTAACGACCGTCATCCTGTTGTACATTCCATCCCCAACACCTGTTCATTGCGTATCTCTAAATTGTATTTTGTAACCACATTCCTTGAACCCCCACCCCAGCTTCTGTTCTGGTAACCACAAATCTGGTCTCTCTTATTTTTAATATTCCACATATAAGTGAGATCATACAGTGTTGGTCTTTGTCTGATTTATTTCACTTAGCATAATGACTGGTCTTTGTCTGATGTATTTCACTTAGCATAATGCCCTCAAGACACATCTGTATTGTCACAAAACAGATTTCTTATTATTAGTAGCTATTATCTACATGTCTTGAGAGAAGTCCCTACCCCCAAAAATGCAGAAAAAATTGGAACCACACCGTGTAGTATAAAGAAAGGAGTGCTATGACATTTAAATAAAAATATAAATTATTTATAGACATTAATAGGGTGGGGCAAAAGTAGGTTTACATTGTGAGCATGCAAAACACCGAGTTTACTCTTGTATTACTATTTATTGTTGTATTATTTTCCTCTTGTATAAGGGAATCATTTAAGTGTCATGTAATCACATGTCACTTGGAGCTTTTGTGTAATTGCTAGTGTGTGTGTGTGTGTGTGTGTGTGTGTGTGTGTGTACAGGACAGGGCAAAAGTAGGTTTACAGTTGTTTGTATGGAAAAGAATACAATCATTAATACAGGTAATATTACATGTAATTTTATTATGTTGAATCCTTTACTTTTTCTGCCTGTCTTAATTATTGCATTTCCTTTACTACTGTTTAAAATGTTAAAACTTATTTGTACCACATCTTACGTTTTACATTTTAGAGAGAAATAGTCAACAAGGACCAGATAAAAGTATTTCAATGACAATTCTTACACTCACATCCCAAAGCTTTCAGCTTTCCATCACTCTCAAATATTTACTCCTGAAACGCATTGTATGCTTATCTGTGAGTCTCCCCAGATACTGTTTTCCTTGAGAAAAGAAAATATCCCCAGGCTATGCACAGTTCCATAATTATACTAATAAAGCTGAGTTTCCTAATGCATTCAATCATCAAATCACTTCCTGGCTACTAGCTGCCTTCAAATGAGAAACTGGTTTTCATAGCTGCAGGGCAATTCAGACAAAAAAACGAAAAAAAAAAATAGCATAGGATCTGGCCGAAATTGAAATGGAATCTAAAACTTCCTAGTTGTATATATTTCCCACTGCTCTCCAGCACGTCCCTGTTCCCATGCAAACAAGAAAAAGTTGGGGATTCTGTCCACTAGAAAAAATCAGAAAAAAAAAAACCCAAAACACACGACTGCTTTCTTTTACCTCTAGGAGTTCGACAAATGTTAATTGTTTATATTCAGCATGGTCCTTTTCCAGGCTACTTTTTAAAATTATGCATGTCAAGGCAACTGCAGGCCATACCGCCACAGTGAGAAGCGCACATGAGGAACAGACAGCAAGGGAGAGAGGAGCCAGGTGTCCTCCTGGGCAGCCAGCACCTCAGAGATGGAAAGCATCTCCCATGTGCAGATGGGAAAGTGGGAACTGTTAAAGGGACAGCATTGTAGAGCACTACAATTACACAACAAGGCCTCTTCTGCCAACATCCTCTCTCTTACCCTGGTGCTGATATTTTGATCTCCACTTAATATAGTCCTTGAATTTAAAAAAAAAAAAATATATATATATCTTGTTGCCCAGTATGCTTCTAAAGCCACTTCTTCCTTGAGGGTGATCAGGGAATGCTAATTTTAATATTAGTACAAGCAAAACATAATTAGAAAAGTAAATCTGCTGTGCCCAGATACACACTATATATTACAAAGTCAATACATTGTATGGCTTTAAAAAGCCATTTGCTGCTTAGCACTATTTGGGCCTTGCCTGGGACCTTACAGTCAGCTCTCCATAATGTTTGCGGAACGGACTTAGTGCACTGTTTCTTTTTGCAAAACAG
>NW_006289087.1:7322382-7328819 GCF_000327345.1 Myotis davidii
ATGCACCCCCCCCACACTGGGGTTTGAGCTCGCAACCCGGGCATGTGCCCTGACCAGGGAATTGAACTTTCATGCTCAACCACCGAGCCACACCTGTGGGCTGGGCCTTTAATTTTAATATTTAAATTACTTAGGGACAGGGAGCTCTTTTCTATGGCATCTTCACACTCCAGCAACTGCCCACGGAGGTGAATGAGATTTCCATTTGCTCTAGATCCTGGCCAACTCTTCTTTATATCAAACTTTTTCATGTTCGTCCATTTATGAGTGAAGAAAGGGCATCTAATCATGGATTTAATTAGCAATCCCAAGTTATTTACGAGTCTGAAATCTCCTGTATGTTTTTAATTACACATAAACTAGAGGCCCGGTGCACAAAATTTGTGCACTGGAGGAGGGGTCCCTCAACCCGGCCTGCGCCCTCTCACAGTCTGGGACCCTTGGGGGATGTCCACCTGCTGGATTAGGCCTGCTCGCCAGGAGGAGCAGGCATAAGCCAACAGTTGCACATCCCTCTCACAGTCTGGGACCCCTCACTCCTCACCTAAGCTGGCAGTCGAGAAGCTCCCACCACCGCAGCTGCACTTGCCAGCTATGAGCCCGGCTTCTGGCTGAGTGGTGCATCCCCCTGTGGGAGCTCACTAACCACCAGGGGGAAGCTCCTGCATTGAGTGTCTGCCCTCTGGTGGTCAGTGCACATCATAGCGACCGGTCATTCTGGTCGTTCTGCCATAACGGCCGCTTAGGCTTTTATTATATAGATGTTTCTCCTTTCTTTTTCTTTTTTACTTGTCCATATATTTTGTTTATTTGTGCTAGGCCCTATGCTTTGAATATTAATTCATACAGGAATCAGTGATTTCCTGGGGAGCCCAAGTTCCTTGTTTAGGCTATAATATTAGAAATAAAAATCTAAGTGTTAGGGATATACATCAGTATAATTGGGTGGCTATGCTTCCAAGAAACTATAGTAAATAGAGCTAGAGAGATATAAAAAGTAATGATATTTTCTTGTTTTTCCTCAGTATTAGATTTTAATACCTATTCAACTTCTCACCCATGATGGAACTTAACAAAGCAGTCATAATCGTCTATAAATCTAACAAGTAGTAATTAATAACTCTACTTGATTAATAAGATATAACAGTGTATATGACTCTTAGTTATCAAAATTATCAATTTTCTGTTAAGGGCCACTATGCTTGCAGAGCCCTTAAATATAACTTCACTAAGCCCTGAAATAAAGCTTTTACCACCTTTTACCTTTGCTGAGTAACCAGATACCATATCTTTTGCGCCCACCTTATTACCAACTGAAAATAGATATATTTGTTCATAAAAAATATGCTTAAATTACAAAATTTTAAAGCTTCTAAATCTACAGTTTTAAACCTTGTAAAATCAAATATATATATATATATATATCTCCAATATTTTAAGTGTCCGACCAACAAGTCTCTATGCTGTGCACTGACCAGGGGACAGATGATCCGACTGGTAGGTTAGCTTGCTGCTTGGGTCCGGCTGATCGGGACTGGGCGAGATGGCCCTGATGGGCACCAATCGCCAGCCAGGCGGAGGGACCCCACCCGTGCATGAATTCCGTGCAAGAGGCCTCTAGTGTATATGATAAGAACCAATGAAAATTAACTACAAAACCTTACTCACTTTTGGGTTTGAGAAGGGTCAAGATGTTCACCAACAGGAAGTGTGGTGTTTGAACACGCAGGCTGCAACAATGAGTTTCAAATGTTTTTTAGGCTCCACGTTTCTTAATTTGACTCAGAGCAAATTAAATTATTTGAAATTTTGTCTAGCAATGTAGAGAGATTATGGTTTTCCTATATCTTCTTGATATTTTAAATGCTTTCAAAAAACAATTTGGAAAAGCTGTGAAATTTGTATCCCATTATCTCTAGATACTTTAATATTTATATATCTCTCTAAGTACTAGGCTGTAATGAATTTCATTATTCTCTTTGTTTGTTTGTTGATGGTGTACATAAGCATGATTGGTTTCAAATACTGACTTTTTACCTAGAAAATTTACAAAACTTACTTATTAATCCCAATAATTTACATGTAGACTGTTTTTTTCTTAATATGGAGTTACATAATTTATTAATAATAAAAATGTTGGTTTTCCTTTTCCTATTCATCTGCCTTTAAATATTGCTTATTGAACTGAGAGCGAGAGAACAATTGTTTCAATATACTTTGAATAAAGACATGGATAACATATTTATGTCCCATAAAACTAGAATCATAACGATAAAAAGCTTTTAATAATTGACAAAAGAAAATACCTGTGGTCAATTTTGTTAAGTAAAATTGGGAAAGACTGGGCAGTTTAATGAAATTCCTACAATGGAGTTCCTTCTTTAGGCAGTAGAGGTCAAAATTAGATCAATTTCAACAGAGCAAAGTACTAATTTTTAAAATTACATTCAATTGTCTGCATTTAAGGGAATGGTGATAGTCCAAGGAGAGTGATAAATGAAGCTGGACTAATATAAAACTTAATCACCCTTTGATAAATTACAAATTTCTTTGCGATGCCTTGGTTACAAGTGGTCTTTGTCTATAATGGCTTGGAAACTGAATGGGGCCTAATTGACTGAAGATTGCTTCAACATAACTGCTTTTCAAATGTGAGCAGGCCCCAATAACATTTTATTGTTCTCCAGTCAAATCACAATGAATGCTGAAAGCTGGTCACAATGTTTTCAAATGAGAGATTTTAATTTTAGCAATTTTAGTTTTGTCTCCATAACTTTACATTTATTTGCATACGAACAAGCTTAAAAACTGTGAAATTTATGTCCACAGGTTTATCTATTCTTATGTGGGATATTTAGTTTTGCCAGAGAAAACAGAAGGTTATAATTCACTTTGTAATTCATACTGACTTCATAAACTATAAGAACACAGTAAAAAGCATAATGGATATTAAAATTCAAGGAAGTAAGTTTGCAAACTGCAGTCCAGTATCTGATTTACAGATTGAAAAGTTTCACTAGTAATTTAGGATGATCATTTAGAAGTACCTGCCCAGTAACACTTGTGAGCTTAATTCTTTCTGCTTTTAATCGCCTTATGGCATTTATTACTCGTTCACTGCATACTAAAGAGTTTCAGCCCTAACTGGTTTGGCTCAGTGGATAGAGCATCAGCTTGTGGACTTAAGGGTCCCAGGTTCGATTCCGGTCAAGGGCATGTACTCTGGTTGCAGGCACATACTCAGTAGGGAGTGTGCAGGAGGCAGCTGATGGATGCTTCTCTCTCATCAATGTTTCTAACTCTCTATCCCTCTCCCTTCCTCTCTGACATGCATTCATTTCAGATGGAAGTAAAATCATCTTCAATTGCTGTATTTAAGTGAATGCAGACTGGGCATTTTGCTCAGAGAGATGCAGTTTGTTTCTGACTATTTCCAGCATTCTGCACACCACTGCAAGGAAACGATTAAGGGCATGTTTCAGAACCTGTTTGCCAATATTTCTCTGACATCTTAAGTGGGATGAGATAAGAGAGTCCGGGTCTAAACATAACAGCATGAGTACATGTCATATCTGGCTGCTCTGGGGGTCTCTTTGAACAAACATCCATCAGTCCTTCACTTGTGCTTGGCTTTGAGATATTTTCCCTAAGTATTAAATATAAAAAACACATTTTAAGTTGAAAAAAAGGAACTAAAGGGAAACTACGTATTTTGTTTAGCAACTGAAATGTTTCCACTTGAAATAGGTATTTGTGTTTCCTTCATCTGTAAGGAGCTGGAAACAATAGCAATTATTTTTATTTCATTCTAATTTTATTTAGCATGATCTTAAGGCCTTTTCACAAAAATAAGAGAAGTGCTCAATATTTGTCATGAACACTTTAACTTTTCTGAACATAGTTCTTTTAAAAACAGATTTGTTTGCATGGAAATGGGAAAAACTAAACTAAGATAATGATGCCTGTGAGAGATACACTGTCCAGTTAATATAGAAAAGATTCAATATATTCTTCTTTAAAGGTCACAGTCTTGAAATAAATGAGGGAAATGATCATAACATGTTTGGCGTACTATCTCTAACAATTTCCAGAGAGATGACAATTGAACCTACTAGTATTTGATAACATAACATAATTGCATGAATTTTGAAGATGTTTCTATTGAAATCTTTTCTGCTATCCGTTAATAGTTTCAAATTTTTACCTGTTAAGACCAACACTGCAGTAAATTGCATGCATATATTTCTTTTTTTATTATTAAATTGGGTGACACTGATCAACATGAACGTATAGATTTCAGGTGTGTGTTTCTGTGTTACAAGATCCTGTATATTTGCATGCATACATTTCATTGTTAACATAATTGTGACTGTTAAAATTCAGTAATTACTAGGAACTATTACTACTAAGAACACGGTGTATAAATGCTCCCTTGATGATTGACATCCAAATGTCCTTTGCCCAACTAAAATACTGAGGTCAATTTATTTGCTGCAGATCAGCATGGGCAGACATGGGTAGAATCCCATCTGTGCATCTCATTAGCTACATGGTTTGACAAAACAAAATTACGCTTTCTAGGCATACTCCCCTCTCCTGTAAGAAATGACAGAACAATGTCCCAATGAGTTTGATGTCCTTTAGGAAAGGGAGAACAATCTATGCAGGCAATGCACTGTTGGATCAAGTCCCCTATTTAATAATAATAATAAAAATAGGAAGAATAAGCAGCTGATGAGAAAGGCAAACAGTGGAGAAATACATCCTACATTGCTCACCTGGGGCCCCATGAGCCCCTCAGCCACTCAACAGAGCTTCATAGGTAGGTGCTGACCCATCTTACTCATGGTGGCCCTTGTCAGATACAGGAAACTGTATTTCTTTTCTTGTCTTTTTAAATATATTTTTATTGATTTCAGAAAGGAAGGGGGAGAGAGAGGGAGACAGAAACATCAATGATGAGAGAGAATCATGGATCGACTGCCTCCTGCATGCCCCACACTGGGGATCTATCCCACAACCTGGGCATGTGTCCTGACTGGGAATTGAACCAGGACCTCCTGGTTCATGGGTCAAAGCTCAACCAGTGAGTCAGCAGGCCGGGCAGGAAATTGCATTTTATGTAACAGTGAAACCCTTGGGGTTTACACTCATATCAGGAGGAACTTAAATCAACCATTTGCTCTTAGTTCCTCCACTTGAAAGTGAAAATATCTATAGAAATGTCACTCCTCTATTTAAAGGGTGTCCCAAAATTCACGCAAGAAGTAAGTTTGATACACAACACAGGTTTATAATTAAAAAATTGTAAATTTTTTATTGATTCATAAAGGACACAGTATAGGGTTATGTATAGAAAAGCATATCCAGTAAATGGCCTCCACGGCTTTGCTGGCACATACGCACTCTTTTGCTGAAATTTTCCATGACCGTTTTTGCATAAATGTGGCTGAATTTCGATGAGGCTCATTTTCATCTTGATGGCTTGGTTAATTGACAAAATTGTCGCATTTGGGGTTCAGAAAATCCATGAGTGATTGTTGAGAAACAAATGCATCCACAACATGTCACTGTTTGGTGCGGATTTGGGGCTTGGAGGCATCATCAGACCATTCTTCTTTGAAAATGCGGCTGCTCAGGCAATAACACTTAATGGTGCTCGCTATCGCGACATGATAATCCAGTTTTTATGTATGCTATTCCATACATAACCCTATACTGTATACTTTATGAATCAATAAAAAATTTACCATTTTTAATTATACACTTGTGTTTTCTGTCAAAATTACTTCTTGCGTGAATTTTGGGACACCCTTTATTTAACCCAAATCAGTGCCAACTAGGCCATAACATCAATGCGGGAGGCGGGGGCAGGAAGGAAGTGCAGACCTCTGAGCAATGTACTTGCAGTCAGCTTCCCAGAGGCCCGAGTGAAAGAGTAAAGAAGTCTCCCGATGTAAAAATTATTAATCGGGCCAAAACCGGTTTGGCTCAGTGGGTAGAGCGTCGGCCTGCGGACTGAAAGGTCCCTGGTTCGATTCCGGTCAAGGGCATGTACCTGGGTTGCGGGCACTTCCCCAGTGGGGGATGTGCGCGAGGCGGCTGATCGATGTTTCTCTCTCATCGATGTTTCTAACTCTCTCGGCTCAATGTAATAATGCTAGTACTTGACCGTGAAGCATCCATTAGTGACTAAGTGTCGGATTTCATAAAAGTTGTTCAGGGTCTCCCAGTGCCCATCCCACAATCTCAACCCCATATATAACCACTTTCAACAATTTCGCTGCTTATTCTTGCATGCATTTCATATTTATGCTTAGTTTGTTTACTTCTTGAGTCACACGTTTTAATGAATACCTACGTAATGAACTTTGAGGACCTATCTCTCTTGCCCTTTTCTCAGATAGAGCAAGGTAAAAACATATATTAAATAGTTA
>NW_006289087.1:7329155-7332869 GCF_000327345.1 Myotis davidii
ATGGATCCCTGGTCATATGGCTCAGATGGTTGGAGCATTGTCCCATACACCAAAAAGTTGTGGATTCAATTCCCAGTCAGGGCACATACCTAGGTTGTGAATTTGATTTCTGGTCATGGAAGGTATGGGACGGCTTTGATGGTTCACTCTCACATTGATGTCTCTCTGTCTCTCTCTCTGTCTCTCTCTCTCTCTCTCTCTTCCTTCCTTTCTCTCTAAAAATGAATAAAAATATTTTTTTAAATTGCTTTCAGAAAGAAAATATATTCCCATTCATAAGGTAATAATGAAAATACAGTATTATATTATATTTAAACCTAGAGGCCCGGTGCACAAATTCATGAACCAGTGGGGTCCCTTGGCCTGGGAGATCGGGCCAAAACCGGCTCTCTGACATCCCCTTAGGGGTCTCAGATTGCGAGAGGGCACAGGACAGGCTGAGGGAGCCCACCAGTGCATGATCAGGACTGGGGAGGGACTCGAGAGGTTGGCCAGCCTGGGAGAGACTGCAGGAGGGCTCCAGGGTGTGTCTGCCCCCCCCACCCCCCACTCAGTCCCAATCACCAACCGCAGCAGTAAGCTAACCTACCAGTTGGAGTGTCTGTCCCCTGGTGGTCAGTGCACTTCATAGCAAGCAGTTGAGCAGCCTTAACATATTAGTATACAGTGGGGCCTTGACTTACGAGTGTCCCGACTAATGAGTTTTTCAAGATACGAGCTGTCTCTCGGCCGATGTTTTGCTTTGAGTTGCGAGCTAAAATTCGGGTTACGAGCCAGCTTCAGATACCCCACTGCTAGCTGACACAGCGAACATCACAGTGAACGCCACAACATCAGCCCAGCATCACGTGTCTCACGTGATTTGACATATGAGTAATTTGAGTTACGAGCTCCGTCACGGAACGAATTAAACTTGTAAGTCAAGGCCCCTTGTATTACATTTTGATTGGTTGAACGGCCAACCCGATGACTGGACACTTAGCATATTAGGCTCTTATTATATGGTATACTATATTGGCATGTAGTTCAGTGTACAAGGCAAGTAGATATAATATATATAGCTATTTAAATTATGTTTAATAATTTTTGGTGATCGCATTTGCTTACACTCAACTCTATTTTCTAATCCTCAAGGAGCATGTACCATTTTATTTCAGAAAAGTACGTTCCCTCATTCATCATTCTCACTTTCTTCTCAATATCTATACCTTATTTCTAAAGTTAAATTATAATTTACTATACAACATGTTCATAATCTGTACTTTACAAAGTTTACTCCCCACCAAAAAGATTCCTAAAATACCAATGTCAGGCAAAAACCTATTTTTCAAATATCCATTAAGGGGTCTTTAAATGATATTTTTTTAAGTCATAAAAAAATCCTATCAAATATAGTAGCAAGAATATTGGACATCCAGTGAAAAGTCTGAAAAGGGCATTGATTTTCTTTTATTTTTAAATTTATTTTTCATTGAATGTATTGGGGTGACAATGGTTAATGAAATTATATAGGTTTCAGGTACACAATTCTTTAGTACATCCTCTTTATAATGGACTGTTGTTTACTACCCCAAGGGGCATGGATTTTTAAAACTGGTAATAATAATTCCTTTTAATAAGAACGTCTGAGACCTATCCATTTTATTCGTTTTAGAACAAAGTGAGAAAAGAACAATAAAACAAAACCGCATTATCATATGAGTTTACCAAAGAACCTAGTATATCTTTTCTGTATATATTTCTTATTCCCAACAGATAGTTTCTTTTATAAGAAATTTCCACCTTATACTCTAAGTCTTAGAATTTTAAAACCTTGGGTTAGAATTCATCAAGGTTTTCACAGTCCATTAACTTTGTGACTTCTCTGGCACTCACATAAACTGTTTCTGATGTTTATGTAGTGTTAACTAAAATAACCCTCACTGATACATTTAGAGGAGCGCTAAGTACCTGTAAATCATTAACTTGAATAAAAAAACAAAAAACAAAAAAAAAAACAAGATGAATTCTTTCAGTCTAAAGGACATTCTACTGAGCGCGTGCATCACATTCAATACACAGATTCCATTTTGGCTAAATTTTCATGCAAGGCTATTTGCCAATACTGCTTACATAAATCCATAGATAAGATGATTTTAGCAATTCCCAAAGCTACTAATGGTGTGTCAATTCTGGGCATGGGATCATAAATGTTGGGATTGGTTGTAAAATGTAATTATGTTTCATCCAACCAGGAGCTAATTATACCATCCAGTTTGAAAACAACCCCTCCTCGAGGCTCCCCGAGCCTACAGAGAGCCCAATAACTCTTAGTTTAACATCACATCAATCTAACCTCTAATGTCACCTAACAGCGCTCGCTAGGTTTTCAATATGGCAATTTTTTAAAACTGCACTTGTTGCTAAACTGTATGACAGATAAATCATATGCTGGTTTGCACAGTGTAGCTCCGAATGGCTGTTCCATCTTTGCAGCTGTCCTAAGACGTGATCGGCTGCTGGAACACCTCTGATAGCCACAGTAAAAGCAGAGAGAGGAGAGAGAAAGGTTTGCGTTGTCCTCCAGACAGAAGGGCTACCTGTGGATTTAATAACGAGGATCCTTTTATATCAATAGTAAATCTAGACTTGGGAGAACATTTCCGTCAACAGGTTCTTGGGGCCAATTCAAGCGTTTCGCTGTGAAATCCTAATCGTGATACTAAAATAAAGGGCCAAAACGTTAGGCATCTCTTTTATAAGCACAATTTCAGTATTTGCCCCAAATTGGCAAGCAGGTGTTTTACCCTCCAGCTCCCGCCTTCTTAAAAAATTCCCCCATCTGTTCATCTGCGAAAGTAAAAATATCTCAGGCAGAGCTAAGGTGCCGCAGGTCACACTTTATTGCTGCAGGAGAAGTACTCCCTGTGGTGATGTCAACACTCTCCTGCTGCCCAGAGCCGACCCTTATCCTCAGGACATTTCAGGAAATATTGGCCTCCTCTCGGGAATCCCTGTGAATGCCTGAAGGTCGCCCAAGCTAGGAAGACGGAAGCACCTAGTGGAAAATTTAAGATCGGTGCAAATGCACCCATTTAGATACAGTACCTTTGTGCAGGATCAAGAAACACTATTCCATGTGGTGTCCAAATATGTATAGCATTCAATCCTAAGACACAATGTCTATGAAAACATCAGTAAAAATGATAAAGGAGAAACAGAAAAGCTTTATCTTGAAATTTTTGTTGACTTATCTGCAATATATATATATATATATTGCAATATACATACACACACACTGAGTGGCCAGATTATGATGACCACCCCATCAGTACTTCGTTGGCCACCTTTTGCCTTCAATACTGTGGTGATTCTTCTTGGCAATGACTCCACGAGATGTTGAAAGGTGATGCGAGGAATCTGACACCATGCCTGATGAATAGCACTGCCCAGTTCTGTGAGATTTGATGGTTGTGGAACCAGCTGCCTGATGGCTCTTTTAACTTCGTCCCACAAATTCTCAATTGGATTGAGATCTGGTGATTTGGGGAGCCACCTAAGCAAGGTAAAGTCTCCCTCATGTTCTTGAAACCACTCTTGCACAATACGAGCACCGTGGAATGGCACATTGTCTTGTTGGAAGAAGCCATCTCCATTGGGATACACCATCAACATGATAGGATGAACCTGATCAGCAATGATACTTAGGTATGTTGTGCTATTCCGACATTGTTC
>NW_006289087.1:7333616-7347178 GCF_000327345.1 Myotis davidii
AGACCACGCATCCACAGTGAGAATTACAAAAAAGACCCATAAATTACAATGTAGAATATGATAAGTGTTGACTTTATAGTGAGTGCTTAACCCTGTGTGCCCTCCACAATATTCAAAGTTCAGATTTTCACATATTCATTCTAGTGATATTATGTCTCTGGCAATCCTATAAAATAAAAGGCTAATATGCAAACGACTGAACAGCAGAAAGACCGGTTGCTATGACGTCCACTGACCACCAGGGGGCAGACGCTCAATGCTGGAGTTGCCCCCTGGTGGTCAGTGTGATCCCACAGGGGGAGTGCTGCTCAGCCAGAAGCCGGGCTCATGGAGCAGGAGCAGGCCTAAGCCAGCAGGTGGACATTCCCTAGAGGGTGCAGGCTGGGTCGAAGGACCCCCCCCCCCCACACCCCTCCAGTGCATGAATGTCATGCACCGGGCCTCTAATTGGTTAATAAAGGACATGGTTAGAAATAGCGTATTCTATAAAATTTTATTTATTATTATTCAGCCTCAAAGATTATATTGAACTCTACTGCCATTTCTAAGTAGCTCAAAAACTTAAATAAAAGAGAGATGGCTCTTTTTCCCTTTCCTTTTTCGTTTTCTTTTTATTTTTTTTTAGCTGAAAGCATTTGCGAGCAGGACTAATTCCAACCATCATGCTGGAGCGCTTACCCTGTTGTCAGGTTGATTCTATATCATTTGGGTTGATTTTATAACTGTGTTTATAGGTGGTTAGTGTTTGAAAGCACTCCGCTTACCAGGAATTTTGATAAGTGATTAAAAAATTGGCAAATGTTCTCTCCAAGTGCTCCTAAATAGATTCCATAAACAAAGGCAAACAAAGCCAGGGCGGTGAGCAGGATGCTCTGCCCTGATGGATTCACAGCATGAATGAGTGCAGGGGGAGAGGCAGTTAGGGTGCTTTTTCCTCTCTGTGACGCTTCGGGAAAGAGATGAGCACAGAGCGGACTTTCCACAAGAGGGCTTCGTGTTTCCAATCAGCATTACCATCGGTTTTTGGCACGATGCCCAGAAAAGTCTATTGCTTACTAGTTTATTGAATGAAAAAAAAATTATTGGAATATTTTATAACTCTTCTGCAGAAGGACTTCCAGAAATATATGTGTGCCTGTTTGTACATTTTGAGAAGATAGATACTCATATTCAAATATTAATTACATGCATGTTTATTTATGTGTGGATTATCTATGCATATATGATGATAATTTTATAATTTATTGTTCTTTAAGAGGTTATTTTTTTCTGTGGAAAAATTTTAGATCATATCCTCTATCTAATCTAATCAATACATCATCTTTCTATCCATCCCTCTATCCATCTTTATCATTTATCTCTATATATCATATCTATCTGCCTGTGTATCTATCCATCCATCTATCCATCCAACCTTCCTTCCATCCATCCATCTATCCATCCACCCACCCATCTGTCCATCTTTACCATCTATCTCTTTTTCTTCCCTATTATCTCTCTCTATGTATCCTATCTATCTGTCTGTGCATCTATCAATATCATCTATCTATCTATCTATCTATCTATCTAGTCATGCATCCATTCGTCCTTCCATCCATCCATCCATCCATCCATCTATCCATCTCTCCATCTGGTATGTGTGGAAGTAGATGAGACTACATTCTTACCTGTCAATACTAAAACTGGAAATTCCAGTTCCCCAAATGTAGCTGGAATCATTTTGAAGCCATAGTAATCTCTCATTGTTATATCAATGACTTTCTGGCTGATTCCCTTGCGTTTGTTTTTACTGCCCTTTACCTTTGGCTAAACATACACCTGTCACAGTTGCAGTAAAGGCCAGGCACCTTTGGATGACCCTTGGGGCTCTACATGATCCAGGCCCTGGCTGCCACACTCCTCTCCTCCTCTACCAACATTCTTTTTGCTCACTCTGCTTCAACCAATAGGAAGACCTACTGACAAGGCAGAAGGCTTTACATCACACCTACACAGGTTAAAATGCATCACCTTTGAACATGAACCATCAAAATTACAGTGACAGAACCCCACTAGAGTCGGAGGTGTGTATTAGTATTAGAAAAGTCATCAATTTTGTCCTAGGCGGTCTTCCTACTGCACTGGATTGACTGACTAGCCATTCCCTGATTTGATGTTTAAAAACATCACTCTGAGGATGTTTTGCTCACCTAGGTCTGCGATCCTTATTTGCCTTAGGGTTATGATTATTCATGATCAATTTCCCCCTTCATACAATCCTTTTCATTCTCAGAAAGAGGATTTAGGAGCTGGGCCGGGCTCTCCATTTATTATTCTCCTCGCAATGGAGGTGGTGAAATGCCTCTTCATAATCGTTAGAGGCCCAGGTGAGCCTCTTGAACTCGCACGGGGGGCCGAGCTGGGCCCGATGAAATGTGACAGCGTTCAGGTGGTGACATTTTGATCCATCAAGACAAAGTGCCAAGGTCGCAGAGCCCGCTTAAAATTGGGCCAGGCTATTTTTTAAGGAGTCCACGGTGAGCCTCAATGTCAAGGGGCTACCGTGATGTATTCAAGTTTAAAAATGCCTTCCTGCCATTAAGTGCCATAAATTTACCCTTTGTGAGTGGTAATTCTAAGTCTGACTTCACATTAGTTTGGCAGTCTCGCCGTTCTTCCAGCAAATATTAAGACTGAGTCCCGTTTTTTAATGGTCCAGCTCAGTGCACTCTTTCAGGCCTTTCTAGCAAAACAGCAGCATGAATCAGGGGACTCTATTTCATACGTGTAAAAACATCACTGTTTGATTATATTTCCTAGATTGTGTCTTTTTAATATATTTTATTGATTTTTTACAGAGAGGAAGGGAGAGGAATAGAGAGTTAGAAACATCGATGAGAGAGAAACATCGATCAGCTGCCTCCTGCACACCTCCTACTGGGGATGTGCCCGCAACCAAGGTACATGCCCTTGACCAGACTCGAACCTGGGACCCCTCAGTCTGCAGGCCAACACTCTATCCACTGAGCCAAATCGGTTACAGCCTAAGTTATTTATAGTTTCACAAGGAAAACCAAGGCACATAGAAACGTGAAAATAGTACAGATGTTAGACAATTAGACATTTCCATTAAATAGTCCCAAAAGTAGGAAGACTGCTTCTGAATTACACAATCCAAACAGGATGTACTTCAGTGATATCACCTATGGATTATATTAACAATATAATCCATAGGTGATATCACATGACGACATGCCAAAGACCACAAGACAAGTGAGAAGAGAAAGGAAGAAAAGAGGGAGGAAAAAGAAAGAGAAACTGTGTTTACTTACAGTGTTTACTCTAACACATCTGGGAAAAAAAGAAATTAATACAAATGTTTTGTTCTATTATAGGGGAATTCAGTCAAACCCTAACATAATTTTAATGGACAGCCTATCCTCGGCTAGTGTAACACTATTTTAAATTGTCAACCTCATCTCTAGAATAGCGCTTGGATTAAATTTATGTTTTCTGCGCTATGATTTCTTTTTCCCCAACAATGCTGGCCACGTGACGGGCATATATTCAAATGTCACATTGTCAGACTGAACAGTGTCCCAGGGAGTATGCCAGGGGCAGAGGGAAGCTGTTCAGCCAGCTCTGGCACCCACCTTGGAAATCGGTGTCTGAATTGCTTCAGGCCTGTTGCTAGGGCGATAGGGTAAACTTGACCATAAGGTCCTGACTAGAGGCAAGAATTCCATTGTTTGAAAAAAAAAAACTGAGCCCAGTGATAACTCTTTCTCCTCATTTCCCTAGGACTAAAGTTGAGGCTGGACTTCCTGTGGAAATTCCTAAATAGGAAGAAAAGAAAAGCTATGCTAAGAAATGGAAACAATTTCACCGAATTCTAGTTTCTCGGGTTTCTGATTCACCTGAGAAGAGATGTAAGCATCTTACAATGTGCTCATCTGTGTAGCTCATTTTGTTTTTAAAATAGGAGTACTATGACTCTTAGTTTGATTACGAAATAAAAAAAATTGATCCACCAGTAAACAATAAAATAAAAAATTCTGAATATAAAATAATATTTTGTATATACATTATTTTCTTTTTTAAATATATGTTTTATTGATTTTTTTTACAGAGAGGAAGGGAGAGGGATTGGGAGTTAGAAACATCGATGAGAGAGAAACATCGATCAGCTGCCTCCTGCACACCTCCTACTGGGGATGTGCCTGCACCCAAGGTACATGCCCTCGACTGGAATCGAACCTGGGACATTTCAGTCCTCAGGCCAACTCTCTATCCACTGAGCCAAACCGGTTATGGCTATACATTTTCTTTAAAAATTAGGTAAAAAGTCATTAAGCCTGTTAACTGATGAATATGTGCAAATAACAGCTTTTCTTTTCTTTATTCACTAGGTCTTCAAGGAGCATTTTAAATCATCTCTCTACATTTACTATCTCTACTATAGAAAATCAGAATAAAATTTTAGAAGTCTCCTCCCCACTACCTTTACAAAGAAGAGGAATCAATTTGATGCCATAATAACATAGATATTTTAAAATCAAGGTTAACTTTAGACTTATACTGAAGAAATTACTTTAAACTTTTGTCTTCATTTCCTGGAACTAGCTACACATATGCTAACCATGGAAAAAGAAAGAAAAGGGGGAAGAAAAACACCTCTACTAATGGAACTTTCTTTAAAAATTGAAAACAACATATAATTTTAATCAAGATCTTAAAAAGAAACTGCAAAATTAACCCTAGTTAACACCACCTCTTATTGCTACATGATAAGGCGGTACGGAATTTAAATATAGGCAGTTTTTAACTTGGAAATATGAACCCTACGCTTATCTTTCCGACACAGGTTCTGTGAGCTATTGACTCCCGTCCTGTCCTCAGAGATAATGTAATTGCTGACAGGTATCAGAACAAGAACTTCACTTTGTTATTTCTTCCAGTTCCTCCGTGAGTTTATGAAATTGGTTTTAGCATTGATATTCATAAACAGAGAAAACTGGTCTTAAAGAGGTTAAAGACATTGCCCAAGGTCAGTCCGTTTTTAAAAAGTGGCAAAGACAAACTCTCTCCAAGACCTTTGCTCTGAGCCGCTAGCAGAAACATGGAAAGTTAAAGGGAGATATACACCTTGTGGCCAGATGATTATGACCACCCCATCAGTACTTCATTGACACTTCCAAAAATACTGAATATTGAAAACTTCCTAAGCAAATACTCTCAAGGTTTTATTATTATTATTATTTGCATAACTAATTCACTTCACTGTACTGATGGGGTGGTCATCATAATCTGGCCACTCAGTATATTTATCTTTACAGATTACATTTTCCAATGATGAGTTAAAAAAAAAAAAAGATAGCAACATGAGGTGGGCAAAGTAGGTTTACAGCTGTGAGTATGCGGTACAAGAGTTTATTCTTGCATTACTCTTTATTAGTTATTGCTATTTTCCATCTGAACAACTGTAAACCTACTTTTCCCCCACCCTGTCTATTTTTCCACTTAATGATACACTGCAATAATGAAGACAGCTTCCCGAAGTGATTGAGGTTATTGTCCACAGATCAATGTTACAGAATTGACCACCTGTCACGGGACTTACAGTGATGATTACAAATATCCTAGGAATATATTTTGGAATATGCTTTGTCATTACAAGTTTCTAATAACAGCTTTGCACTTTGGGGAAATGCTGACAACCAAGATCAACAGTAATTAATAGAAATGTGAGGAGTCCGGCAGAAGGCTGGCTAGGACTCCTTTTGATATTCACAGGGTGAATATTTACATTTTATTACCTATTGCTGACTCAATGGCCTAGAGCAGCCCTGGGCAAACTATGGCCTGCAGCCGGATCCGGCCCATTTGAAATGAATAAAACTATTGAAAAAAAAGACCATACCCTTTTATGTAATGATGTTTACTTTGAATTTATATTAGTTCACACAAACACTCCATCCATGCTTTTGTTCCGGCCCTCCAGGTCCAGTTTAAGAACCCATTGTAGCCCTCCAGTCAAAAAGTTTGCCCACCCCTGGCCTAGAGCAAACTCCCCCAAAACCTGACAATCTTATTGTTTACTAAACATTACCATTGCTATGTCTGTTTGCATTCCTAAAAGGCAATTATGTATTCTAGTAAATAAAAGCAGACAGGAATGGAGACTTAGTGGAACTTGACTTTTCCATTCGAGTCTTCCCCTGGCTTCCCTCCATAATTTCAAAATTAATATTTCATCTTGTGTGTCAATTTGTGTGTCAGCTCCTTCTCCAAGCCTTTGAACCTGAAAGCCACTCCAGCCATGACCTTTCACAGGGAAACTGTGCACGTGGAAGAACATTTGACTAGAGAATCTAACATCTTCCAAATACTATTTTTGATCGGTTGTCCACTAAACACTCTCCATGTTCCTTTTACTTCGGTGATGTCTTTACTAAGGAACTTTGTGATCCCCCAAAGGGCTGCCAGCAAGGCCTGCTGTGTCTGACAACTCTGTAAGGTGAGGGAAGGAGGTGCCCAGGCCTCACACAAAATACCATGTAATTTTCATCTAAAATTATACATTTACTTTGCTGATAATTAATTATTTTGCTCATAGTTCAGGGCCCAGTATCTGAAATTACATTCCTGATATGAATTGATGCATTGTAAGATCTCATTAATTTTGAGGGTTTCATCAATTCATTCTTTGATGTCTCCCTGGGTTTTGAATTTCTGTGAATGCGTCTGATCTTTAAACACTTAAATATTTGCTTCCATTTCTGAACGTCATAAAGCTGTGTCCCTGGGCCGTTGCTGGGTGGCTTAGCTTCATAATCCCACTTTCCAGTGGTGAGGTTCCTAGGCTTCCGAACACCTTGGGAAACACAACCGTCTCTAGGTTCATAATTAAACACTGGGGACTCCTTCCCCCAGGGAGACCTGGCTTCCTTACTTATCATTTCAAAGGCCTAGGGAAAGGCTGTGGTTGGTCTCAACTGGGCCAGGAAACACCCATCTCTGGACCTGTCAACAGCTCCTCTCTAGACAGTCAACAATGTTTGGATGCAGGTAGCAACGCAACGTGAACCACCTGGTTAGAAAGAAGAGGCGCAGTCCCCTGAAGAAGAGGAGAACGATTTAGTTTTCTTGAGACATTGAGCCTTTTGCAAAATTCCAAATGTGGGAAGGTAAGATGGAGAAACAATACAGATCAATACCTGATGATATTCAACTTAATAGAATTCTGCTTGAACCACTCCACTGCAATACTTAATGCAGGAGTACGTTATGGCAACCTCAAGCTTTATGGAATCCTTATCCTATCTAATAAGGAGGGAATATGCTAATTGACCCTGACATTGTCACAAAGATGGCGACGCCCACAGCCAATAAGGAGGGAATATGCTAATTAACTGCCACACACTCTAAGATGGCAGTGCCCACAGCCATAAGATGGCGGCGCCCAGTCCCCTCAGCTTCCCTGGGGTGGCAGGCGTGCCTGCCTCTGGAGACCCCAGTCCCTCAGCCCCCCAACCCCCCAGGGCTGCCCGAGGCTCAGGTAACCAGGGCCGGCCGAGGCTTGCGCTGCCGGCAGTGGTAGCAGCAGAAGTGTGATGGGGCATCACCATCATGGCAATGCCCACAGCCATAAGATGGCGGCGCCCAGTCCCCTCAGCTTCCCTGGGGTGGCAGGCGTGCCTGCCTCTGGAGACCCCAGTCCCTCAGCCCCCCAACCCCCCAGGGCTGCCCGAGGCTCAGGTAACCAGGGCCGGCCGAGGCTTGCGCTGCCGGCAGTGGTAGCAGCAGAAGTGTGATGGGGCATCACCATCCCCTGATCACCCATTCGCCTCCCGCCCCTGAGGGCTCCTGGAGTGTGAGAGGGGGCAGGCTGGGCTGAGGGACCGCCCCACTCCAGTGCATGAATTTTCATGCACCAGGCCTCTAGTTCATAAGTAATTTGTTAACTAAGAAATCAGTGCTTGATATACTTCTGGCTGAAATATTCCTGATTTTCACCAAATTGATAGTTTATGTTCCTATTTGTTTACCTGGAAGGAGGGCAGGGAGTTTGTTAAAAATTGTCTTATGGAGACTTTAAGAAAATAAAATCTCTGAATCACTTTTACTCATTTAACTGAATTATCATTTATATCTGGGGTCCTTTCTACTGTATGACCACTATCTATAGAAAGCCCTGCCTTGGCCTCTGTGACTTGCAACAGTTCCTCATGTATACTCCCAGGTGCAGTCGCACGGTACAGAATAAATCGAACCCACACGAAGACATTCCACTTACCCTGCCCGGGGGGCGTTCCGAGGATGGAAAAGTGCACATTTCAGCTCAGTTTCCGCGTCTGGGGTTTCTGAAAGAGAAATCATTATACACCACGTTGTATGTAATGCCTGAGAGAACAGCATGCTGCTGGCAAGGAAAAACAGCACTAACACGAATACTCCTGCTCGATCACACAGCACTGTTCAGATGAAGACCGGATGTTTGCTATCTGACTAGAAAAGGTCCCACCTGCCGTTTCTACCAGGGCTATTGATTGGTTTTTACCATTTTTGCTCTGTTTCTGTTGTTATCGTCATTACTATGTTGTCGTTTTGAAAAGAACAAAAAATAAAACGGCAGATTAGACTAATGTCATATTTTATTCTGACTTATTAACCTCAACAAATTGCACTGACATTCTGGTAATGGGTATATTTTAGTTTTGGAGTTGTGTGTGAAGAGAGAGTTAGGAGTAACAACTCCTAAATAGAGACAATGTTATATACCTACAGTGGGAAAACATCAATTTCTCTTAAAAACACACTAATATTAATTCAAAGATAATACACAGAGGTACACCTTATCTTTTCCCCATAAGGTTAGTTATTAGTTTCTGTACAGAATTTGAAGAGAAATGTGACATATCTTGATTTTTTTGTGTGAACTGCGTTACTCTGAGAAAATATTTAGGAAGTAACTTTATTCTACGCACAAAAGTCCCTGCCCCAGGGCCGTTGCAGCAGGAACTAAGTTACTATGTGCAAAGCCTAGAGCTACACCTTCCTAAATGCTTGCTCTTGTCCTAGGTTTGGGGGACGGGATGGCCTGGGAGCATGTAATGACATAGGAGTGTGCCCTGCCTGCTCTATAAACTCCCAGTTCTCTGCCTACAAAATTTATATTTGTCAGCTTTTTCAAATCACCAATGTGCTTGAGGCATTACCTTAAAATGTGTTATTCTTTTCATATATTCTGTCGTCTTTCATTGTGTTGTAACACACAATGACGAATTTTTATTTTGCATACTTACACCCAATGACCATTCATTAATAGTTATTGAATATTTAAATGTAGGTACTGTGCCCGCGGTGTACACTGAGCTGAACTGTATGGGAGGATTCTTAGTGTGTACCATGACTCATGGCTTGTGATTCAAAGGCGGCTCCATACAATTAATATGAGATCTGCGGCAGGTCCATGACTCATAGGAATGAGAGAAAACACCACCACTCTGAAGAAATTGAATTTTAGCTTCATTTATCTTAAAACACTGACATTCTGTGTTTATTGACACATTGCTTTAAGGTGACAGAATTTATTGACAACATTTTTGTCTCTGATCTAAAAAAAACAACACTGAACTAACTGTATTTACATAAGGTCAATATATGGATACGGTTTTTAACATAGAAAACATTACTTTTCAAGATTGATGGACTAATAAATGCATTTCCACAGTAAAAGACTTGGAGAACTAAATATTCCATTCATTATCACTTTCCATATTATCAGACCTAATAGTCATAATAGATTATCTGACTGCTATATGAAGGCTTTGAGCTCAGTTATTGTCATGTATTAATTCACTTAGTACAGAAATCTTTGAGGAAGACACTACTATCGATCCAATGTAAAAATCTAAGATTCCAATACTTTATTGTATATGATTCTTTTCCATATATACCCCAGCTATGATGTAAAGAATTAGTTGAGAATTAGGATTGTAACTTAAGGCTGTTCTGTCATATCCACCTTCTCCACATGATGGTAAAAACCAAAAAATAGTCAGCAAATGTGTTACTAAGTGGAAATGACAAATTCAAGAAGGAGATTTAAAGAAATTATTAAATATTCAAAGGAACACTTTACAATTTGAAGTTTAGAGTAACACATTAAAGCTATCAAGTCAAAAAGAATGACTGATTATTTACTTTTCTGATAGATAATAAAATCAAATATTCCTAATACTCCAAGCCTGTGTGTCTGTTACTGTAAGTAGGTGACAGCTATCGAAAATGTCTTTTACGTGTAATTGCATAAAATGCAAACTCATGGTTTGGGATATGGAAAAAGAATTCGAGGTGACACAGAAACAACTCTGTGGCAGATGTATTGAGATTATTTCTTCCAATGTAAGTTAACAGTAGCGTCTAAGTAACTCAGTGAAATCAGGGCACCAAGTGTTTAAATCCCGCTGAGGCATAATTCATCAAGGTTAAACTTTTGACCAACACCCCCCCCCCACCAAAATTACACATTTAAAAGGCATTTTCTAAAAAAAAATACACGTCAAGTTTTATAGAAAGTAGTTATGGAGCCAGTTCTTAATGAAATTGACTATTTAATATTGAAAAGATTGCAGCTGATGTCCGGAAACTGTGTTGTTTTGAAATCACTACTTGTTCACTAGCTAAGTAGGGACTTTAATCAGTTTATTTTATTTATTTGCTAAGTTTTATGAGAAATCAGTTAATATATTAAGGCAATATATCTCATAATTTAGGTTAAAGGATGGTCTTAGATGATTCTTGAGGTCCCTTTTGGCTCTAAAACTCTGTGTACTCTGTAGTTTCCAAACGTACTTTATAATCTGAACAACTGGTTACTGATGTTTGGGATAAATATTTCTGAAAGCATTTCATCTGGAACACATTCAAAGAAATCTATTAAAAAATAAATTTACTTTTATTTGGGGGGAAATGTATTAGATAAATTATATCAAATCCATAATAGAGAAGCCATGTTTTCATTTACATATATGAAATTATTTTTTCCGCATGATACTATCATAATGGACTTTTATACCCTTTTCAGCAAGAAAATAATCTAAATTTGCCCTGCTCTCGTCACCAATTCTCCCTCAGAGCTTTTAAAGGGTTAAGAGAGAGACAACAGGAATCAAGGAATTTTTCTGTTCCTAAACAATCCCACGCAACATTCCACCATCTTATTAAGCTTATGTTATAGAAATGAGGGACTAGTGATTATTTGTGCTTATAAGGCTACCAGGAAAATCAAATCTTAAGTATTAATTAAGGAACCCGGAGCTACATGTTAAACAAACCATCCGTGACTTGGGCAGGCCACTTCTCCTTTGCTTCTATGAAGAGCGAGCCTGGATCTAATTGTGCATTATCCCGCACGTCATTCCTTTTGGAACTGCTAAATCACCCCTCTAATTCTGTCTTTGTATTGCTCCCTGTTTTTAGCCAAACTATTTTTTTTAAATATATTTTATTGATTTTTTACAGAGAAGAAGGGAGAGGGACAGCGAGTCAGAAACATTGATGGGAGAGAAACATCAATCGGCTGCCTTCTGCACGCCCCGCAGTGGGGATGTGCCCGCAACCAAGGTACATGCCCTTGACCGGAATCGAACCTGGGACCCTTGAGTTCGCAGGCCGACGCTCTATCCACTGAGCCAAACCGGTTCGGCGAGCCAAACTATTTTTCAGCAATATCTTGTGACTGATCCTTTAATTAAAATATCTATGTGTCTTTTTGTTTCTTTTTGAAAATGGCTAAAATAGCTTAGGCCTCCTTCTGAGCTGTTGGGGAGGGGGAGCTGGGATTTCTGTCTTTATTTTTCTCTTTCTTCGGCATTGGACCAGAAAACAAACCCCACGTTCATCCAATTGTCTTTTCACGCTGCAGGCCGGCATGCGTTTTCACAGAGAAGGAAGGAGCAGTGCGATGACAATGTACTTGATGCAGAAACGAATACTTCAGATGAAGGTTAATGGACTGAATTGCAAGAATACCAGTGTGCAGACTGTAATTAGGAGTGTCTGATGAAAGCCCGCTGTACAATATGCAAAGAAAACATCTGCTTGTTCCCAGTAATGGCTGTCTTTCATTCTTCCCATGTCATTTTTTTTCTGTTTTAATAGACCATTTATCAAAATCACATATGCTCATTAATCTCAGGGTCTGTGAAAAATATAAGTGCATATTGAATTTCAATCAAGAAATTTTCTTTTTACTTTTTAACCTTCTTTCCAACGAACGTTGGAACCGATGGTACATTATGTCTTCAATGTGGCTTAATGGAGATTATACAAAGGTCAAGTTCTTCTCTGATGGCTAGTAAGTGCCTTTTTCTTCAGTCAGTAATTTCGTAACGAAATATTACTGAAGCCTTGGCTAGTTCTACCAGAAATACTGCAGATGGAGGGAAGCAAATGAAGAAACACATCGGGACTCATATGCTATGAGTTCAATTGGTGTTACCAGTAGCATTACCCTAAGTTAGCATGAACAAGACAAGAGCTTTTAGGGGAGATGAGTGTTTGGGGGGGGGAAAGGGGTGGCAATCTGAGGTGGCCCGTAAGGTCACAGCTCCTTTGAGAAGATGTCCCAGGCGATCACCTCCCCTGAATGTGGACATTCCCTATGAACATAAGTGAAAAGCACTGTTGTGATTAGGCTGACAACCAACCGGCTTTCAATTCGTCCAAGTGGAGATCATCTTGGAAAAGTTTTACTTAAAGGAGGCTTTTCTTAAAAAGATATTTTTAAAAAAGCTGCACCAGCATGGCTCAGTGGTTGAACATCGACCTATGAACCAGGCAGGAGGTCAAAGTTCGATTCTTGGTCAGGGCACATGCCCAGGTTGCAGGCTCGATCCCCAATAGAGGGTGTGCAGGAGGCAGCTGATCAATGATCCTCTCTCATCATCATTGATGCTTCTATCTCTCTCTCTCTTTCTCCCTTCTTCACTGAAATCAATAAAAATATTTTTTTTCATCAAATAAAATAAATAAAAAAGGTAGATCATCAGATGTGCTCCGGCTGGCCTGGAAGAAAGCGACATCTGCTTTGGGAATGGACTGGAAGGGGCCCGGGACACAGAAGGGTGGACATTCTGTGGGGAAGGAGCTCCTTTCAAGCTCATTCAGGCTCTCGACAGGACTCAGATCCTTGTGGTTGTGTGACTGTTTCCCTTCTGGCTGTCAACAGGAAATCCCTCTCAGCTCTTCCTTTTCATCTCATCGTCTCTATTCTGTGCACCAACAAGGTCTGCCCATCTCCTTCAGGCCTTCTCTCTCTTCCCATCCCTCCTAAGCAAACACTCTATGTCAGGGGTCCTCAAACTATTTAAACAAGGGGCCAGTTCACTGTCCCTCAGACCGTTGGAGGGCCGGATATAGTTTAAAAAAAAACTATGAACCAATTCCTGTGCACACTGCACATATCTTATTTTGAAGTAAAAAAAAACAAAACGGGAACAAATACAATATTTGTATTTGCATGTGGCCCGTGGGCTGTAGTTTGAGGACCCCTGACCTACAGTTTCTGAAAAATTCTT
>NW_006289087.1:7348278-7351246 GCF_000327345.1 Myotis davidii
CCCTCTATCAAAACACTTTCAACCCGAAGCTTAATTGGCAGGACAAAACAACTCATGCAAAGGCTGGCAAAAAATGTTGGGCGATAAAAGAGTAGCTGGAACAAAGGCTCTAAGATGGAACCCAGCCCTAGCCGGTTTGGCTTAGTGGATAGAGCTTTGGCCTGCTGACTGAAAGGTCCCAAGTTCGATTCCTGTCATGGGCACGTACCTCAGTTGCAGGCTCTATCCTCGGCCCTGGTAGGGGACTGTGTTGAAGCAACTAATCAATGTGTCTCTCTCACATCAATGTTTCTCCGACTCTCCCTCTCCCTTCCACTCTCTCTAAAAATCAATGGGGGCGGGGGGGTGATATATATCCTTGGGTGAGGATTAACAAAACAACCATTAAAGATGGAACAGGCCTGGCCAGGAAGAAGGTGAACATCTGTAGAGAAGAGGATGCTGGAACCATTAGGATGGGCAGTGGGTTAGAGAAGTGTGCCAGAGAGGACCTCCATTCCTGACGCCTTCACTCATAGATACTTTGATAAAAGGAGTTACTTTCATAGAGAAGAAGTGAGTACATTTTAAAGTAACAAAGTGCAAATGTTTTTCTAAATTTTTTTTGGTAAAATACACATAAACCCACATCAATCAAACAGCACCTTTTCCCACTCCTCTTAGCTGAGAATCAATAGATCTATTGCCAGATCTTCTCTTCAATAAAAAGTTTAAGTGAATTCAGTAGTTTCCTTAAAACAGTTTTTTATAAGATATTCCCATGGTGTTATGAAACTGCTTGGAATGGTGATAGAAAGCCATGATATTTACAGGAGGTGGCGGTAAGATGAATAATGCATTTAAGGACAAAAGAGGAAAATAAATTGAATGGGCAGAAAAGCATAAGTGACATCTGAAATCTAAAAGTGGCATTTTTCTAAAGGCCATAAATCACTCATTTGATCTTGAAGTTTTAATACCGGAAGCTGGCTGGCACATGTAGAGGTGACTTCACACAAGATTTCCTCTTTCTGGCTTTCAAAGAATTCTATCCAAACCAATTCAGAAATTATACTGATTGTTCATTTGCAAATCATTCAAATGTAGGCTGATACATTAAAGTAGCTTAAGGGAAATTCACCAAAGTCCATTGATAGGCCCACTGTCTCTTGTACCTACACAAATGCAGGATATTATGCCAGGAGTTAGGGCCGGACCACCCTCAGTCCACAAAAGCAAGATATATGACACGTTTGTTTGTTTGTTTGTTTTCTAAAATGCACTGAGCTTCCATTTGGAATTTCCATTCCGGTGGGCGAACCGGGAGGACATTCTGCTACAGAAAAGAATCCAGTCCACATCCTGACAAATACTGAGTGGTTGCACTTACAGGAGGTTTCTAAAATAGTCATCGTCATGGAAACAGTAGAATGCATGGTGGTGGCCAGGGGTTGGGGGGTGGGGGAATAGAAAGAGGGGTAGATGTTCAACAGGTATAAACATTCAATTTTGCAAGAAATAAAAGATTCTGGAGATGCAAGGTCGTGAAAGTGGTTCAATGATGTGAACGCGCTCAATGCCACTGAACTTGATTGTGCATGGAAGAATGGTTATGGCAGTGAACGTTATGTTATGTGCATTAACCATGGCTCTTTAGAGGGAGTTTACAAGAGGTTAAACAAACTCCCCAGCTCACAGAGCTCTGAAATGGCATGGTGTGCATGCATGCACAGTCTCTCCTATTCTAATCACTAGGTTTTTACTGAGTATTTTTGTTGTTGTTGTTGTTAATCCTCACCCAAGGACATTTTTCCATTGACTTTTAGAGAGAGTGGAAGGGAAGGGAGAGAGAAACATCGATGTGAGAGAGACACATTGATTGGTTGCCTCCTGCACGTGCCCCACTAGGGTCTGGGGATCAAGTCTGCAACCGAGGTATGTGCCCTCGGCCGGAATTCAACCTGGGACCCTTCAGTCCACAGGCTGATGTTCTAACCACTGAGCAAAAACAGCCAGGGCTACAAAGTCTATTTAGTGTGGCTCTATAGGCCAGGAGGTAAAGAATAAATATGCTATGAAACGGTGAAAGGTGCGTTGTTACTTGCAGCACTAATGTGTTTGGTATGAAGATACATTAATCTGAAACAATCAAATGTAAAATTCCTTTAAGGAAATTCAAAGGCGAGTCTGGCGCAGCCACATCACCAGCAGGCAGAGTGCCCTCGTCCTCTGTTCATGGCACTGTCCTTTTCCCTGTAAATAATGCAGGAGGCTAAGGATCCCCACCTACGCCTGGCCTGTACATCCAGATGAGAGGACACAGTTGTCACTTTGATCTTAACAGGAGGCAGAAATACCACGCTGTGCAGCGGCCGATCCCTCCTTGGCTAAAATGTCACCCCGTCTGCGGAGACTGTTCATTCACTGCCTCTGGAATCCACAGCTGACACGGACCCTAACACTGCGCTGGGGCTGATGTAATTAAACGCTTACTTAGAAATACATCATAGAAATTGATGATGCTGATAACGATCCCTCTTTAATATGCATCAGAAGCACCTGAGGCCCTGGCAGCCAGAGTCATCTCTTGAAAAGCACACAACCATTTTCGGGGTCTTGCTTCAGTTTAATAAATGTGGCCATTTTGACAGAATACTTGTGTGTTTTTTTTTCCATGAAGGGGGCGGGAAGGATCGGTTTGTGTGCATTACCGTAGACAGATAAATCTAATTAGCATTGACTTACGCTTGCCATATCAGCAATAGTCATGTATGTATTTGCAATTAAATTGGATGTAACGAAAGGATTTGCTCATCAAATTGGCTATGCAAAAGACACATCGTTTCGCAAAAGGTGAGGGCTTGAAAATACCAATCCCAGAAACCAGGGGCCTATCCTCAGAGGTGGAAATAGCCTTCATTCAACAGTACTTCATTCAAGTATTCCATAAGTTCACATGAAAGATATTTAGCGACCTAATACTAGCAAC
>NW_006289087.1:7351460-7374778 GCF_000327345.1 Myotis davidii
TCAATGATGATGAGAGAATCTCTGACTGGCTGCCTCCTGCACATCCCCTACTGGGGATTGAGCTCACAACCCCAGCATGTGCCCTGATGAGGAATCCAACCCATGACCTCCTGGTTCATAGGTTGATGCTCAACCACTGAGCCACGCCGGCCGGGCAGTATTAGCAATACTTTAAATGTTATTCAGGTAATATTCAAATCATTGTTGGATGTCATTTGAACACACAGTTTACAGAGAAGAGTCGTAACTACATCAAAAAATTATTCTTCAATAATTTTTTGAATAAAGCTTGTATGAATGGATTTAGTTCAGAGTGCCGGGGTTTGAAGAAAAATACATGTGCAGAGAGGTTGTTTGTTGTTTCTGCGAGTTATTTCTTCTTCCTCCTTTGCTGTCAGCACTCTGACTTTGCTCAGGGCAGAGCCCCAGGCCTGAGCCAGGACTGTGAATGGCAGTCCTGACATTGTCATCCCATGGGTCGTACTGGTTAGTCTCTGAGTCTCCCTTGCAACTAGGAATATTCTGTTTAGCCTGTTCTAGGCAACAGTGTAAGGTGAGGGGAACCTGTGTGCTTCAGGGGGTAATAGATGCTTTTCATTAGGGGAAAAAAAGAGAAAAAAAAGGTGAAGGAATTAAGCAAAAAAATAAAGAAGAAGAAGAAAGACTTGAGGACACAGACAACAGTATGGTGACTGCCAGAGAAAAGGTGGAGTGGGGGGAAGTAGAAGAATAAGGGGGGATAAATGGTGATGGGAGGAGACTTGACTTGGGGTGGTGAGCACACAGTACAATATATGGATGATGTGTAGAACTGTACACCAGATAAGAGAAGAGGAACCACAAGAGAAGAAAGATGGGTATCCATGTGCCCCTTTTCCTGTTTGAGACACGTATTTGAGAGGAGGAGAGTTATCTGCCAGTTCTTATTGGGTTATATTTCATTGACACTGGAATCCAAAGCAAGGAACTGAGGGTGATTGGGTAGAGCAAGGCGTGGAGCAGGTAGGAAATCTAGCATCTAGTGTTGGCCAAGAACTGGATTTGGATAAATCATTTTATCTGGCTTCTCCATATGGTCCATGCGGAAATTAAACAAAATACTTTGATGGGAAGAATCGAATTCCTCAATCTGTGATTCCATGAACCCAAAAGAGTGAATACTCTAAAACAAATCAAATAGACCTACCACTGTATGCGTTTCTTAAAGATAACCATTTATTTGTCATAGAGTTTCCGATAAATATCTTGTGGTTATTTTGAATTTCAAATATAGGTAATGTATTGATATATATAGTGGGTATGTTTGGGAAGAAAAATGCAAATAGCTTTCAGTAGGCTCACACCCCCTGTTCAAACACTATCCAAGAAGATAGGGGTCTAAATAGGTAGGAAAGTTATAAGAACTAAATAGGATCATTCAGATTTAAAAAAAAAAAACAGATTAAAAATGTTTTTCTTACACAAGTATGTCATACAGAAGGGATATCTCTAACAATAAAAGCATAATATGCTAATTAGACCAGACGTCCTTCTGGATGTCCTTCCGGACGAACTTTCAGATGAAGCTGTGGCGGGGGGGCTGAGGCAGAGGGGGTAGCAGTGGGAGCCATGCCCCTTGCACAAATTTCGTGCATCGGGCCTCTAGTTTGTTTATAATATTAATTAATTCCAATGCCATTTGCTAAGCACTTCTCTTAGGTTGTCCTGGGTATATGATCAGAATTTGAATTTATACCTATGGGCATCGATTCACTTACTGAACCACAGGAGAAGGTACATAAGGTGGCCATCAATGGGAAAAAAAAAATCTGTAACTAGAATTGCTTTCAAATACCTACCTGGACTCCTTTTCCAGCAAATAAAACCAGGCCACTGAGAGCTTCTAGGGTTTTGTGGGGTTTTTTGTTCTTCCTATTTTCATACAAGTTAGAAAGATGATCTCTTTTCTTAGCCAAACTTGAAATATTGCCCCTCTCCTATATGCCAGGAAAATGTGTTGACTACAATTTTTTTTTCCTATAAGAGCCTCTCTTCCTAGTATTTGGGAAAATCACGACGCTGCAAATCCCATTCTGTAATATATTCGGGCATTATCTTCCCTGCCGGCAGCTAATTTGGGAAACTTTGAGGGCAGCAATGGTATAGATATGTCATGGCTTGTGGGATGCGAACTGGGTCATGTATTTTGGGTGCTGAAGACAAATGAATTAATTCTTTCGAAATTAAAGATCATCTATTCAAGGTACTGTGATAAAATGGTTAAAATATTCTTTTTTAAAACCGCATACAAGACATAAACCATCTTTCTGTTTTACAACGAGCACAGTTTCTCTCCTACAGGAATGTCCCAATTTCTTAGTTCTTTTATTTTGAGCCATTCCTTCTGTGCTGAGATTTAGTGTGTGTGTGTGTGTGTGGGTGTGTGTGTGTGTGTGTGTGTGTACACAGTCTGGAAGGGGGTGGGAAGGAGTTCATAGAAAAAAATACATCGAGGTATGATAGTTCTTATGATACCCTCCCTCTTTTTTTCTACTCAAGGGTAATTTACTCCGAAAGAGAATGCCATGGGTCACACTCCTTCGCCTCAAAATGTCAGTTCTCTCAACTTGGCATTGTAAGTTTGGTGGTCAGCATATTTGTTCACATGTGTGTTTAGACTGTCTCCCCCGCCCCACTCCCCCATTTCTATAGATTTATTCCTGATACCTGTGAAATGCCTCATTTTGCTTAGGAACTGGCAAGCTGATCAATAATTTTCTCACTGTATTCTTCACCAATGACTTTGTATCCTAGAACAAGTTATACCACCTTAATTAGAGATTCGATTTCTTTTTCATTTAAGGAATCTCAGTACCTTATATTCATCTTAGGAATCTTAAAATAATAATATTATTTACATTAGATTTTAGACATAATTTCTATCCCATTTATTGTATGCTCTAATTCTTTGATATACCATATCTAAATGTTACAACAATTCATTTATATGTTAGTATGTTTTGCTCTTCCATTGAATTTCTTAAATCTTATATGTTTACAATCAATCTAGAACCCATGTGCCTTAAATCTCCAGTGTAAGAAAATGAATTTATAATATTTTTAAATAATTTAAAAATATGAAAACTTCAAATTACATTTAATGATTTCTGGTTTTATTATTTTCTTTCTATTTAATCAATATTACCATTGACTACGAATGATCAATGAATTGTTAGCTTTCTTATAGTAACCACAGCACTTCCATTCTCTGATATGCTTTTTTAAATATCAGTTGTAAATTTTAAAACACAGAGAATTTTTTTCAAGAGATGGGACCAAAATTCTGCTTTAAGAGTTATAGGTGACTTGGATAATTTATTTTTAAATCATGGACGGTGATATTTTTCCAATCCTAGAATATTCATTTACCTGCAACCAGAAAGAGTTGTAATTTTTTGACAACAGTTTTGCTTAAGAGAAATATAAAGTAATAATTCTTCTAAAAAGGCGAAGTAAACCACTCAAATCTTGATGTAAGTGCCCCAAATGCAAGCCATGTACCAGTCACAGTCGCTGAGACACTTTAAGCCTCAGTATCGATTTGGGTCTACAAACTCACTGTATCCGAGTGAATGATAAACTTCAGTGTCTGTGAAACCATATGAAGAGAATTCTCCAGGAATAGCCTGCCAGCCTCCTGGGGAGACACGTGCAGCAGAATGACAACAGGTGCCAACACACGTTGGCCTCAGCAGGGCTTGCTTTCACCCTGGCTGCTCAGTCTCCAACTGAAAGAGAAGCAAGTGGCCTTTTCAACATCCTTCATGCGGCCACAGAGTGACTTAATGGAAAGTGACTTAAAGTAAAGGAACAAATGCATTAACAATTCCGACGGCTGTTCTAGAAGCTTTTTCTGAGACAGGTGAGATAAAGAGCCTTTGAACAATGAACTCATAAAGTGAACTGGACATGTGAGAGTGGAGAAGACATATTGGGGGGAATGACCGATGAGGTGGCTCAGAACCTTATCCTCGGGAAACCAGGTGTAGGGTAGTCCAGTCACCGGAACCTACAGTGTTCCAGGGAAGTAGCTAAACCCTGTGCCTCCAGAAATATAAGGTTGAATATGTGCAAACTTTATGAGGTTGCAAAATTCAAGTTCATTATTACTTTCTTCAGTCACTCACAAGGATATTGCACTTATACTTTTTCTGAGAATATAAAATAACCAGGCCTTGGGGCAACAGATAGGTTAAGTACCAAAATTATTTTGAGTTCTATCAGAAATTTTCTCTACTCTATGCCCACAGTCAAAACAAACAGTGGAGATTGTTCCTTCTTTGATGTGGTGGAGTTTTAATAGGTGACTCCCTGTTGGTTTAGTTGTGTTTTTAAAAAATATATATTTTTACTAGAAGCCCGATGCATGAAGATTCGTGGAAGAATGGGCCTTCCTTCCCCTGGCTGCTGGCACTGCCTTCGTTCCAGCCTGGAGCCGCCTTTCTGCCTTCCTTTTGGCCCTGAGCTGCCTTTCTGCCTTCCCACGATGCCCAGAGGCCCGGAGCAGCTGGGGTGGTGCAGAATGCCTGTGTCGTTGCCATGGCGACAATGCAAGCATCCCACTCTGCCCCTGGCTGCTTGGTGCCTGCATATGCAATTTAACCTCCCATCTTTGTTGGGTTAATTTGCATACTCACTCCTGATTGGCTGGTGGGTGCCATGAAGGTACAGTCAATTTGCATCTTTCTCTTTTATTAGTGTAGATTGATTTCAGAGAGGAAGGGAGAGGGAGAGAGAGATAGAAACATCAATGATGAGAAAGAACCATTTATCACTGCCTCCTACATGCCCCCTACTAGGGATCGAGCTAGCAACCTGGGCATGTGCCCCCACTAGGAATTGAACCATAACCTCCTAGTTCATAGGATGACATTCAACCACTGAGCTATGCCGGCTGGGCTGGTTTAGGTTTTGAGACTTGGGTTTACCTAAGTATTTGAACAACCCCAGTCCTTGAAGCCACAGTGTTTTGGGGGCATCACCATTTCCTCAAAAACTCAGGAGGCTGCTGATTTAGTTGTGTCCCTTCAGTTCCACGTGAAAGAAATTACAGTGCAGTGCAATGTCTGCCTGGACCAGCGCCGAAGCCTGGATGGCTCTCTCTTATTCATTGACATCTACGCTCCTTTTAAAAACAGCGACCTCCAGGCCATTTGCAATAATGGGCTCAGTGGACAAGCCATATCCATAATCTGGGCTCTGCAGCTGGGTTGGCTACCGCTTTATGTCCCAGCATGTGGACGTGTAGGCTCCATATCTTATCCATTGCTGTTCAGTGGACAAAAGCAGTTGGTTTTTATATCCCTGCAAGACTCCACGTGAGTGGGCTGTCAGTCAATTGCGATGGCAGCTGTAATCAGACAAAGCCTCTTCACCAGGGTGGGAAGCTCTCTCCTCCTGCTCCGACTTGTTCATCTGGCTCGTTCTTAAAGCAGGAAGAAGTTCAAAGAAAACACCAATATCTGGAATTTTTTTTTTTTTTTGCAGGCTCAGTGGATATCTTGTCTACCTGCCCCGATACTTCACCGAAAGTGATTTGTCATGCGAGCATCACACGTGCCAACAACTGTAGTTCACTTCCAAGTCCAGTTCTGATGATTAATTAAGTCCGGTGCTGTGACATGGGATTGAGTGGTTCCAACAAGCGAGGCCTTGACTCTTCCTGCCAGAATGTTCACCACAGAGACGGCTGGTCCTGGGAGCTTGGTCTGTTCCATGAGGGGGTCCATGGCTCCTTTGATGTTGTGGCTCCATCACCTCATGCAGCTTCCTTGCAGCCCTAGTTGAAGGCTGGAGGAAGCAAAATAGCATGCCAAGAAGCCTCTATATTTCAAAGAATTCAACCCAGAACCCAAACATGTCCTTCCACTCACAGCTCTTTGTTAAGCTGTCTGGTCTCATGACCTCACCTAAGATGCAAGAATGGCTGGGGCTTCCGGGTGAACAGTCAGGACTATGATGAGACTCTGACTTCAGTGGTTTCCATGACAACACTCCAAAAGAGAGCACTGATCCTGGGGTGACATGGGGCCACATCTGGCAGTTTCCACCACAGAAGGTAAGCACTAGGACCCTCAGTTTCTTCTTCTATAAATAACTATCCACACATTCTATTCATTTTTCTGAGAAGTTCATGCTGTTTCCCTTAATAATTTGTAGGCATTCTTTAGAGATGGATGGATGTATGGATGGATGGATAGATAGATAGATAGATAGATAAAGAGTGGAAACTGGGGGCAGGTATATGGCAACTCTATTCTCTTTTCAATTATTCTATAAATTTGAAACTTCTTGACAATATAAATCTGCAAAAAATAAAAATAAAAACTTCAATGACCTTAAAATGGTCCAGAAAGTCCTCCATGACACTGACAAGATGCGCTCTCTCTCTCTCTCCTCTCTTCTCTTCTCTTCTCTTCTCACTCTCTCTCTCTCTCTCTCTCTCTCTCTCTCCACATCTTCTACCACCTGCCCTTTTCTGGGTCTGTCCCAGGCGTATCTGCTTCTGCAGGGCTCCTGGAGGTCACTGTCCCTGTCCCCATCTCAGAAAGCATCTGCTGTGACTTCTCCCTGGAACGCTCTTGCTGCAGCTGTCTGCTTCGCTCAGATCCTTCATCCCGGTCTCTGCTCAACTTTCTTCCTATTACATAGCAAACAGAGTACTCTCCCCACCCCATATCCAGAAAGCCCTCTGGTTCTTGCTCAGCTCTGCTATCCTTCATAGAGTTTATCAGTGAGTGACATGTTATAACATGTTGACATGTTTAATTATTGAGGTCCGTCTCCTTCCACTCACATACAAGCAGCATGTGGGGAGCAATCTGACTGCTGTGTTCACTGTCATGTGCACAGAACATTAGGGTGCTTGGCAATGAGTAAATGAATGACCTGAGCTCCCAATGGGATGCTGAATGCATAAGATCTCTACAGATATATGTTCGTGTATCTATATGTATGTGTAGAAAGACTGTCTTCTTGCCAACATTTTAATATTAACTTTCTCCTTGCTCACCCTTAATTTCAGGGAATTTTGCAGAGTTTAAGTTTATATTTTATATCTGCTTGCCACTTTATAATACGCCCATTATGACAGCTGCACCAGGCATAATGCTGTTTGCGGCGCAGTGTGAATCACAATCTGGAAAATATAATGTTTAAACCTCCGGATGAACTGGAATTTATAATTCAGCAGGGCCGTAAAAAAATGTGCATGAACTGGCATTAAAAATGACAATAAAATATTATTACCAAGCAGACTTTTGGAGTCCTACTTAGAGACTCTTGAGTGCAGAGTCGAAGGGAAAAAAATGTGTTACTAATACTAGTTCATGAACTTTTCTACAGAGAAATTGACCATCGGCTTACACGGTGGTGTCACTATTTGGATGTAAAGCCCCGAACCTGGAGGATGTGAGAGATGAGACATAATATACGAAATATGCTTCCTACCGAGAATTCAAATCTGTTTTAGACACAAAATGAACCTATAAAACTCCATTTTAATTTTCCTCCAACTGTATAAGTGGGAGAAGTGCTGGGCTGTCGATTGAACGCTGTGGAATTAGTCACCGCAGAGCCTAATATGTAAAACAAGTGATCTGGAAACACCATTATCGAGAGAAATCTTTGAACAATGAAAGGAAAGAGACATATGAGGATTCAAGTATCATCATTAACACTAACTCCTTACAGTGGAGATATTCACTATATAAAGAAAAATAAACACAATGTTGAACAGGCATTGATATAGTCTTCAAACACAGCACATTGGTAGTATGATCTTATATTCTGATCTTGTATTCAATCTCTATTGTCTTATTCATAATTCTGAATTTCCTAATAAACTACTTTCCCTTTTTTTCTCTTGCATTTTTTTTTCTGAAACACAATTATTAAGACTTAAGTTAGCCATACTATGCAGTTCAAGGAACATTATTCTTTTCTTTACAGCTTTAAAAGGTATTGTTGACAAATTAAAAATTTTCTATGTTTAAAGTGTACGATGTGAGTTTTTTTAAAAATATTTTTTTATTGGTTTCAGAGAGGAAGAGAGAGAGAGAAGCATCAATGATGAGAGACAATCATGGATCAGCTGCCTCCTGCACAGGGGAATCAAACTGTGACCTCCTGGTTCATAGGTTGATGCTCAACCCCTAAGCCATACTGGATGGACAATGATGTGATGTTTTAATATAAGTATACCTTGTGCAATGATTACCATAGTTAAGCTAATTAACATATTAAATTATTACTGGCCTCTAAAAGACTCCCTCCTGTTTAATGTGTATGAGGGCCCAATATCACCACATCCTTAGAAGTACTTAGCACCATTCAGCTCTTGAATTTTTTCCAATCCAACAAGGGCAAAATAATATCTCTTATTTCTATATTTTGACTGAATACTGATGAGTTTGAGTATCTCATTACATAGAGGTTAGTGTTTTGAGTTTCTTCTCTACATTTTACGTTCTTACTTTTGTTCTGTTTTGTTTTGTTTTAAAATTTTTATTTTTTTACCAGTAAAAGAACTTTTTTTAATATTTTATTTTATTTTATTTTAATGTATTGGGGTGACGATGGTTAATAAAATTATATAGGTTTCCAGTGGACAATACATCATCTGTATATTGTGTTCACCACCCCAAGTCAAGTCTCATTCCTTCACCATTTATCCCCCTTGTAGCCTCTTCTACCTCCCTCCAACCCTATGACTACACTGTTGTCTGTGTCCATGAGTTTTATTTTCCTTTATCCCTTCACCTTTTTCACCCAGCCCTGCAACCTGTCCATATTTGGGGATCTATTTTTCATAATTCAGATTTTGGCAATGGACATAACTGAATTATTAGGTTCAGTTGGAAAAAAAAAAACAGAAGAAATTGTGATACCTTAAATGGACAGGTCTTATGATTTAATAATATTCTCACATATTTGGTGAAGTTAAATAAGAGCTTATAAGATGGAAGGGCGTCTCTGTTTTTCTTTTGAAAAAGAGATTTTGACCTTTAAATGGCAAAGTTTCAGCTGTCAAAATATATGCTGAGATGCTGATGCCCTGTGAGCCCAGAATGAAAGTAACTGCCATCACCAGGAGCAGTGGGGAGTGGGGGCTGCCCTTTCGGCCCCCTGATGCACCACAGTAAAGAGGCGGATGGCCCATGTGCTCCTTGATTGCAAAAATGACCACGTTATTGATGTCTCACTTTTTTTTAAAATATATGTTATTGATTTTTACAGAGAGGAAGGGAGAGGGATAGAGAGTTAGAAACATCCATGAGAGAGAAACATCGATCAGCTGCCTCCTGCATGCCCCGTACTGGGGATGTGCCCGCAGCCAAGGTACATGCCCTTGACCGGAATCGAACCTGGGACCCTTCAGTCCACAGGCCGATGCTCTATCCCCTGAGCCAAACCGGTTAGGGCTTGATGTCTCACTTTTAAAAGAAACAGAAGAGAGCTTGAAATGTACATTCATAACAAGTTTTAAAAACTTTTAAGCAGTGTGCTTCTTTATTATTTTTATCTCGCCATACAATGGTATTAGCATTGCCTGGCCAGCGTGGCTCAGTGGTTGTGAAATGACCTACGAACCAGGGGATCACCATTCGATTCACAGTCAGGGCACATGCCTGGGTTGCGGGCTTCATCTCCAGGAGGGGGCGTGCAGGAGGCAGCCCATCCATGATTCTCTCTCATCATTGATGTTTCTAACTCTCTCCCTCACCCTGCCTCTCTGAAATCAATAAAAATGTATTTTTAAAAAGTATTTGCATTTTCATGATCAGTTTGTTTACAAATCCATGGGTTAATATTTTCTAAGCCATATGTGCAACATGTAGAATGATCTTCACTTTACCTTTTATGGTTGATGTACATACATTTGAATTTTATTAATATAACTGGTTAACTGATGGAAATAACAATATTTTCTGTGACTTTGTTATCAAATAATACATGAATCGAGGCCTATAAACACTTTTAATAATTCATACCCTATTTACACAAGAGTAAGTCAGTGAATTAACAGACTTGGTTCTGTAGAATTAACCAGGTCAGTGGTTTTAAAACCACTGTTAATGTTAACTCCTTTTTTTCTGCCAGTAATGATTTTGTTATCATTAGAGTTCAGTCATTGGAACATAAAGAATGGGTGGTTTTCTTTGCAAGACTTCTTACTGATTCCAAATTATGCCTGATTTACAGAATGATTCCTGAGTTTTAATGGTTATCATTTAATTTCAATAATCTTTCATTAAATTTGAAAAATCTGGTAAGTACAAATGTACAAAGGCTTAGAGTATATTTTTCCACAAGATGGTATATTTATCCTCCATTTGATGACAAATATATTTTCAGCAAGCTGTGACCTGTCAGAGCTAGCAGAGATGATTTCACATTGCTGGCATCTAGGATAAAACCTGAGAACAGTAGATGTTCAATAAGTAGTTGTTGCTTTAATGAAAAATGGTAAAGCCACATGGGACAATGTTCAGGCTCAACTAATGTGATTAAACATTAAACTTAAAAAGAAAGGATTAGGTCTTGTCAACCCTATCCAGGCCAGTAAAGGTAAACTGACTCAGAACTAATGAATGGATTAGTTCATCACTTCAGGAGTGAAGAATATTCATCAACTAGAGGCCCGGTGCACGAATTCATGCACGGTGGGGTCCCTCGGCCTGGGCACCAATGGGGTCGATCAGGGCCATCTTGCCCAGTTCCATATTGGGGCCAATCAAGGCTGGCTGGGGGCAGGGACCACCAGAGGTTGGCCAGCTGCGGGAGGTTGGCCGTGGGAGCGCACTAACCACCAGGGGCAGCTCCTGCATTGAGCGTCTGCCCCCTGGTGGTCAGTACATGTCATAGCTACCTGCTGGTCATACAGTCATTTGGCCATAACAGTCACTTAAGCTTTCATATATATATAGACTAGAGGCCCATTGGACCTCAATTGGGACCAATTGGGCTGGGCCAGCCGGGGGGGTGGGGGGGACACAGGAAATTGGCTGGCCTGCCCCGCCCCCATCAGGGTGGAAGGGACCAGTTGGGGCAGGGTCAGTCAGGGGAGGGGCTTCAGGCTGTTGGCGGGCCGGCCCCATTCCCTGGTCGAACTCCCAATTGAACTCCCAGTCAAGGGGATAATTGCATATTAGCCTTTTATTAAATAGGATTAGCTTCAGAGGGAGCACCAGCTATCGGACAGAGATACAGTAAAACTGTAATTCAGAGTTCACTGGGCTGAAGTTTAGGGCTGGAAAGAGAGCTGGTGCAGTGTAAAAAAAGTAACAGAAAAGTCTATTCTCTTCTCGTCTATTCTCATTGAAGATTCAGGCATTCAATATGGCAGCCCTTGCCTTTGGAAAGCCAGGTAAGTATACACATCCAGAAATGGAGGTTCTAAGGTAGATGGGAAAGGAATCTGTCTTATCTCCTTCCACACTTTTATTTAAAAAAAAAAAAGATTGCTTTCAGAGAAAAAGGAAGAGAGACAGAAACATCAATAATGAGAGAGAACCATGGATTGGCTGCCTCCTACATGCCCGCTACTGGGGATCAAGCCAGCAACCCAGGCATGTGCCCTGACCAGGAATCAAACAGTGACCTCCTGGTTCATAGGTTGATGCTCAACTGCTGAGCCACACCAGTTGGGCTCCTTGCATACTTTTGTTTCTCCATTTTAATCAAGATAAGCTGACCTGTGTGAATTCGTTAGGCAATTATTTTTAAGGAATATGTATTTACTAGAGGCCCGATACCCGAAATTCATGCAAGAGTTGGCCTTCCTTCCCCTGGCTGCCAGCACCAGCTTTCCTCTGGCACCCGGGACTTGGGATTCCCTTGCAGCCCCAGCTTCATCCGGAAGGTCATCCGGAAGGATGTCCGTTCTAACTTGCATATTATGCTTTTATTATTACAGATTGATTTCAGAGAGAAAGGAAGAGAGAGAAACATCGAGTTATTATACTGCCACAGTGATCACAACGCTGTGATATCGGTAAAAGGATAGCTAAGGAGACCTATAGGAAGCAATGTAGTACAGAAACAGAAAACTACAATAATAAAAGTGTAATATGCTAATTAGACCAGACAGCCAAACGACCTTCCAGACGACCTTGCGGACATCCTTCCTGACGATCATCCGGATGAAGCTGGGCTGTGAGGACTGAGCCCCTTGCACAAATTTCATGCATCGGGCCTCTAATATATATATATTTATTCATGTGATTTGTGAAGAAAAAGCCATTGTAACACAGCAAAAAAATAATCTTTCCAATAAAAGTTATTGGACAATATGGCTATTTATATGCAAAGAGGGGAAAATGAATTTCATTATCCAGATTCCTACCTTACACTGTACACAGAAATCAATTCCAGGTGAATTATGGACTTGATGGGAAAGCTAAATGAACCAATCTTCTAGAAGATAATACAGGAAAATACCTTTATGACCTGTGCACAGGCAAACATTTCTTAGCAAGGACACACCAAACACCACCTCAAACTAAATACGGGTGAATTTCACGTCATTAAAATTAAGGATCTCGGCTCACCAGAAGACATTATTAAGAGAAGAAAAGGGAAGCCGGAGGAGGGGAGGTGATGGTCTCATGGTCTCACTGCATAAAATAATAGACTTGTATTCAGAGTATATAATGAATGAGTAAAAAACGGTCTGGGGATTAAAAGAGTGGAAATGAACTTGGGCTGCAGAGGAGAAACCGCAGCCCTGCTGTTAATCACAGGGCAGAACACACACAGGACAGAATAGACACAGGTCAAACCAACTCCAAAATTCACCGGAAGTGTTATCTTTCCCAAGTTCATGTAGCGACTATGAAATCCCCTAATGACCCTCCTTTAATGACCATTGCTTTCTTATCAATGACACCATCTGGCCACATGGCCAGGCCCATCGATTACTGGGGAGCCCTAATGAGTAACTCCCCTTGCCTCACGGCAGCATCTACATCCACCTTGCAGATATGGGCCAATGCAGAATTGGCTCCTGCCTCCCTTAGACTCTGAAGAATCATTGGTGAGAAGCCAAACCTTAGAAAAGATGTTCCCCAAATCGCTCTTGTGTAGAGTGTTTTATGGTTCCCTTGGGGTTCCGTCCCTTGTTGTATCAGGCCAGTAAATCGAACTTTGTCAGGCGACATACAGGCTTTGGCCTGGTGGTCTTTGGTCTCGGATTCATTAAGTTTTAGCAAATAATAGTCATTGGTAATGAGGAGAATGATGATGATGGCGACAATTACTTAATGTTAATAAAAATAATGCAAAAAATAGAGGTCAACATAAAGTTTTCAATGATTTCTATCCACAAAGCAAATGAATAGTGGCAATTTTTTAAATTTCTTATAATCAATGATCTAATAGTATAGCAGCGTAAATTTACGGTAATTAGCTATAATTCACTGGGTCAGGAAATTACAAGGCAGAATTCTAAAATATCAAACTCCAGTCTTTATTACCCTAGCTACTAAATGTTTGTGGGTCTGAAAGTGTGCTTTGGTGCAGGCATATCCCCAGTACGGAGTGTGCAGGAGGCAGCTGATCGATGTTTCTCTCACATTGATGTTTCTAACTCTCTATCCCTCTCCCTTCCTCCTCTTTAAAATTCAATAAAATATTATTTTTTTAAAAAAAGAACTATTATGTTGATTATAGTATTCAAATGAACCACCAATCCTAGAAGTATGTATTCTTGTTATTCTAGTTTTACAGACAAAAGCAATAGGCTTGTAAAATAATGACAGATCTTACTCTTAGTAATTTTAACCTTGAATTTCTACCTGAGCAATATAATCCCCAAATCTACACATTTAAGTTCGGTATGATACTGATTTCCCCCATGAAATGTGTTATATTTCAAATTTCCTATAATTAAATCAGAAGAAAAACAATAACTGCTATTTAAAAAAAAAAATCCCAAGTAAGAAATGTCATCTACTACTGTATTCTTTTCTACACAACAGGAAGTAATGATTTATGGATCCCATGACATTTAGCTCATTACCAAATAAAACTGGAAAATAATAAGCATTGCTTGAGGCAGGTAATGTTCTTATTCTTTATGTTGATGATAGCACTAAACATGGTATTTTCAGCATCATTGCTCAACTTCGATTCTTCTTGAGCTTGTATTTTTGAAGAATTCATTTTCAAATTTTTGCAGAACCCAATTGTCGAAAAACTTTTAGACATTTTATAAAATATTTATAAAATATATTATAAAAAAATCTCACATTGAAGAAATGAAATGGTCCTTAATTAGGTGAAAACTCTGTATGTTCACTTTATAATGAAAATTGTTACTTTTTATATATATAGTACAAGATACATGTTGTATGTAGGTTAAATAAACTATTTTTGGATTTAAAAAACTAGAGACAGTGCTGGTGTCATCATTAATTCCCTTGTGACCTTGGACACTTCACTTTTCTTTTATTTTAAATATGATTTACTGATTTCAGAGAGGAAGGTAGAGGGAGAGATATAGAAACATCAATGATGAGAATCATTGAGTGGCTGCCTCCTGCACGTCCCCTACTGGGGATCGAGCCCACAACCCAGGCATGTGCCCTGACTGGGAATCAAACCATGACCTTTTGGTTCATAGGTGACGCTCAACTACTGAGTCACACTGGCTGGGCTCACATTTATTTTTGGAGCCTGTTTCCTCATTTGTTTATTTAAAAGTATCTATGTGTACAGATTATTATATATCCTAATAATTTTAATAATATATTATTAAATACAGAGCTCGTCAAGGGGACCAGGGCTGTCCTCCCAAACGTATTCCCGATAGGACAGGTGAAAGGTATGTCTTCCGGACCCTCTCAGTACAAGTGAGTAGGTCTGGAACGGAAAGTACCCACTCACAGTCTGAACTCCCCAAGCCTTCGAACCCCTTTCTCAACGTCCAACCAGGGCAGGTTGGGCATTTCTGCTTCACTCGCGATGGGCACCTTTGATTCGGTTTCAGGTGCCCAACCACACTGTGGGAGCCCATTCTCCCTCCCTGAGCTGCAAGGTTACTCGCAGAGTCTGTTTGGTGAGCCTGCGTGATTAAATCTGGCACATCCAACTTTATATGCCTTACTAGAGGCCCGATGCACAAATTCATGCAAGAGTAGGCCTTTCTTCCCCCGGCTGCCGGCACTGGCTTCCCTCTGGCACCTAGGACCTGGGCTTCCCTTGGACCCCTGACTTTATCTAGAAGTCGTCTGGAAGGACATCGGTCTAATTAGCATATTATGCTTTTATTATTATAGATACTAGAGGCCCGTTGCACAAAGAAATTCGTGCAATAGGCCTTCCATCCCCTGGCCGCTGGCACCAGTTTTCCTCCGGCACCCGGGACCCAGGCCTTCCCTCCAGCTGCAACGGAGAAGTCGAGTCTCTTCAGTCATCTGCAGTCTTCAGTCTTCACTCAGGCCAGAGCCTTCATCCGGTCGCAGCGGAGAAGCCAAGTCTCTTCAGTCTTCAGTCGTCTTCAGTCTTCAGTGTTCGCTCGGGCCAGAGCCTTCAGTCTTTGCTCCGCACCTGCATATGCAAATTAACCACCATCTTTGTTGGGTTAATTTGCTTACTCATCCTGATTGGCTGGTGGGTGTAGCGGAGTGACACCAATTTGCATGTTTCTCTTTTATTAGTGTGGATTATTATCCCACACCCTACTGCCTATCCCCACACAGGCTCCTTTGGCTTTTTCTGTATAAATTAGAAAATGCAAATCATTCTTTTGAAGACTATACGTCCTAATGGGTCCAATATTGCAGCTTACCTGTAGAGCCCCACAGGGTATTGTGTCTGGTGATCCAGACTAGAAGCAAAGAGGGGAGGTGGGGCTGGGTCCTGAGGAGGCTCATCATTGTCCTGTATGGCCACTGCCTCAGGGGATACTGTCACGTGTCTCCAGGCAATGCTGGCTCATCCCCTCACACAGAAATGCTAAGGGACCACTGTAGGTAGAGGGACTAATGACGCAGGGGTTGGGGAAGCCAATTCCATGGACAAAGAAGACTCATCAGAAATTAGAAGCTCAATATCCATTTCACAACCATCTTCTCATACATTCCTATCTCAATATACCCAACCTGATTCTTAGGCCTGCTTCCTCATTTCTCCCTAAGTTTCTGTAGCTATTTGATATCCCTTTAACTAATTTTTTTCATATTATTCAGCACAAATCACCTATTCCTTAGCAGATATATCTATATTAACACAAATAGATATACATATATCAAATGCTATGTTCATAATATTCTAAAATGTTTTGTAGGCGGAAATGTCACAAATTCCTTTTTGTAAACAAAACTTAATTTCTTATGGTCTGGATGAATTACTTTTCTTAATTAAGAAGAAGTATGTCTCTGGAATATTGGTCTAAATTGAATCAGTGACCATTTATTCTTTAACAATTCTGAATACAATTAGATCTCAAATAAAGCTCTCAGAGCCACAACTGTGCATGCCCTGTGGTATTCAATTCTCTCCAAATGCTCAAAAGTGTGTACGTAGTCATAAAATTCCAAATATGGGATGTAAAAGAGTTTGTGTGTTTCAAACACCTGCTCAGGGTAATTAAGGACCTTGGTAAAATATGTAAATATTCATGATTTTTAAAATATCAGTAAGAATGGTACAGATGTTACTTCATAATAATTTACTTTGGCCATATTGTGGATTATGTAGATAGACAAACCTTGTGTTTAAATCAAATGTGAAAAAAAAAGCAGGTATTGACGGTTATAGAGACTTAACCATATGTCATGGACAAGAAACTTTCCCAGATGTCAAACTCCAAATTACTACTCATCCTTTGTTCTAAAATGACTTAATGAGTGACTACTATGTACACAGCCCCACTCTAGTCCCTGGGCCCACGACAGGGATCAAAAGAGTTGAAATCTCTCAGGAGCTCATAGTGAGGTGAGATAGAAAAATGCAAAGAAATTACATAACAGATAAGAGAGACACCTGTCCATGGTGCTCAGTGGTTGAGTGTTGACCTATGAACCAGTAGGTCAGGGTTTGATTCCCAGTCAGGGCACATGCCTGTGTTACAGGCTCGATCCCCAGTAGTGGGCATGTGGGAGGCAGCCCATCAATGATTCTCACTCATCATTGATGTTTTTCTCTCTCTCTCTCCCTCACCCTTCCTGTCTGAAATCAATAAAAATATTTTTAAAAAATAGATAAGAGAAGTGATAATGTCCATGTAGGATAATTAGTTTACCCAATGATAAACAAAAGCTGTCAGAAAAAGTTCTTTCTGTAAAGGTGAGATTTAAACAGAGATAGATAAAATCAGAGATTAGGCCAGCCATGGGCAAACTACGCCCCGCGGGCCGGATCCAGCCCGTTTGAAATGAATAAAACGAAAAAAAAAAAAGACCGTACCCTTTTATGTAATGATGTTTACTTTGAATTTATATTAGTTCACACAAACACTCCACCCATGCTTTTGTTCCGGCCCTCCGGTCCAGTTTAAGAACCCATTGTGGCCCTCGAGTCAAAAAGTTTGCCCACCCCTGGATTAGGCCATTCGATCCAGGAAAATAGCATTTACATAGGCAGAGAATAGAAGATGTCTAAGGTCCTGAGTCTGCCTGTTTTGGGTCAATTACATCACAATAAAGCTGGAAAAAATAACATATGAATCATGAGTAGAGTAAATAGTAGTTTGAATTCACTATGTTTTGGAGAGAATATTAAGGGGATAGATGCATTTAAGAGGAAAAACACCAGGGACTTACTCTTCCAGCAAATGATGAAAATTATTCTTTCAAGAAATTAACATAAATTCAAAGTCTTTATCTTTACAAAATGTTCTGATAATACATTGTACTTTTTGACTTCAGATATAATCTATCAGAGGAAATAAAAATCTTGGGACTGCCTCCAAGTATATATGAATGTGGTGTTTGCACGCTTTGTGAATGCAATGCTTATTAAAGAAAGAAAGATACAGGATACATTTTTAATTAAATATGGCCATGGGATAGAATTAAGGATAAAATACAAAAATCTCTTCAGTCTTTTGAGGATTTCAAAAAATCTAATTTTTACTTAGTTTATTTCCCAAAAGCAACATTTCAAACAAGGGAGCTACTCTTAAATATTAAGTGTATAAACTTTTTATTTTTATTAAAAGTAGAGTCTCCTATATATTTAAATACCTACTTCTGGCATATATGCAAATGTGAAAAAAAATATATAAGTGTGTGTCATATATTGCCTTGCTTTCTGACTCTCGTTTGTATTCTTTCTTTTGTTAAAAACATTTTTGTTGATTTCTGAGAGGAAGGGAGAGGAAGGGAGAGAGAGAAACATCAATGATGAGAATCACTGATCGGCTGCCTCTGGCACACCCACTACTGGGGATTGAGTCTGCAACCTGGGCACGTGCTCTGATCTGGTTCAAAGGTCAGTGTTCAAGCACTGACCCATGCTGGCTGGATGCTTTTATTCTTTCCTCACAAATTTGCTGGGTTTTGGTTTGTTTGTTCTTCATATTCCGGAACTCCTCGGGGGATGTCAACCTTGGGATGTCAACTCCCCAGGGGATTGGGCCTAAGCTGGCAGTCAGACATCCCTCTGGAAGCCTGGGAGCCCTCTGGGCCTAAGCCACAGTCGGACATCCTTACCACTACCAAGGAGGCGGGAGAGGCTCCCAACACTGCCATTGTGCTCACACCCATCAGCGAGGCTGTGGCTGAGCGGAGCTCCCCCTGTGGGAGTACACCCTTACCACTGCCGAGGAGGCGGGAGAGGCTCCCAACACCACCACTGTGCTCACACCCATCAGCCAGGCTTGTGGCTGAGCGGAGCTCCCCCTGTGGGAGTACACTGACCACCAGGGGGCAGCTCCTGCATTGAGCATCTGCCCCTGATAGTCAGTGCACTTTATAGCGACCAGTTGTTCCTGGTCGTTCCGCTGTTAGGGTCAATTTGCATACTACCCTTTTATTATATAGGATTATTGATTTCAGAGATGATTATTGGGGAACATTTTTTTCTTTTCCTAATATGGAACATAGTGTCACATTATCTGTATATGCATGTTATCAGCTGTACACTTAGATGAAGCTATTGTGGACTTTGTAAAAGGTTAAGATTTTAGCAATTTCTAAAAACTAGAGTGCGTTCTTTACCGAACTCAAGTGTCACTTAGTATTGAAAAACCATGCCATTTGCTTATGGGGGGAAAAAAGATATCTGAACACTGTAAAAATTTATTCTTTGTGCAAAAATCTTACATAGGGTGATTGGTATGGAGCAATCACCCTTTCCCACCAAAACTTGGTGATGTAAGTGTCAATTTTCTCTCAGTAGGGTCCAAATTCAGTTCTATTCTTTAAATCTTTTTATGTCTCAATTTACTTGCCTAGAAAACATGCGATTTGCATTAGAGAAATTATCCGTTCTAAAACACCAAGTAAATGTACTAAATTGACTAAGTGTACTAAATAGCATAATCTTACAATTTTAGAATATTAGGCTTGGAGGAGTACAAAGCAGGCAACTGGCCCAATTCCCACAAACGCAAAAACACCTTCCAGTTCTTCAGCTGTGTACTCAGCTTCTATTCGAACCTTTTTAAATGATGCATAAGGAACCAAATCATGAGGTATTTAGGATGTTTTCTTAATAACTGTGGTTATTTCCAATAATGGTCTCCCTTTCATTCACTGCCTTCAGGTCTCCACAGAATCAGTGCTATTGCCCCCAGTCAAATGGAAATCTCTGTCCACAAAAGTAATGGCAGCAAACATGGAAATGTATATTTTAAGAGGAGCTCTATTGTCCAGCGAGAGAGAGAAGAAGTGCAAAGAAATGTGTGAGGGATAAAAGAAAGAAGGTACATCTCTGGTATCTGTCTAGACCCGTGGTCGGCAAACCGCGGCTCGCGAGCCACATGTGGCTCTTTGGCCCCTTGCGTGTGGCTCTTCCACAAAATACCACATGCGGGCGCACATGTACAGTGTGATTGAAACTTCGTGGCCCATGCGCAGAAGTCGGTATTTTGTGGAAGAGCCGGTATTTTGTGGAAGAGCCACACTGAAGGGGCCAAAGAGCCACAGGTGGCTCACAAGCCGAGGTTTGCCAACCACTGGTCTAGACCCTTCCTAGGGGTTGTCTGGTCAGAGGCTAAGAACTTGGGTTTAAGAAATCAACTATCACTTGTATGCATGCATATAAGCATAACCAATGGACATAAGACACTGAGGGGTAGGGGAGGCCAGGGGAATGTCAAGGGGGGGGAGGAGACATATGTAATACTCTTTGTAATACTTTAAGCATTAAAACAAAAAAACACACAAAAAGAAATCAACTATCCCTGCTTTTATCATGTTTCCTCATCTCAACAAACGCTAAACGTGGTCTTTCCCACTATATGCATTTTTTACCTGTAAACTGGCTATTAAGAAAATAGCTACTCATTATTTTTCATATTTCGCCTGGCACATGTCATACATTATACAGTCTCATGTCATATGTATATTTCTTCTTTCTTAGTTTTATATATATGTGCATGATATAGTCATATATATGATAATAGAAATATGCAAACCAGACTATCGATAGTGCTTTAATGGAATAGAATTAGACTTGGAGAACGAGAGGAATATGAATAGTCCCTTTACATACAGTGCATTGATTACATTATTGTAAGGGGCAGATTTCCATCTTGTAATTTAAAACTCAAGTGCTGAATTAAACAGCATTCTTCCATCACTGTACTTCTCAAGTGCTCCAGAGCTTTTAAAGAACGGAAAATCTCCCTTCCACATGTTCCACGCCCCCATTAAACATCTGTTTCTCCTCCCTCTGTCTGCTCACAAGTCATTTAACCACGCTGAGCTATTCTCTAGCTCCGTTTGCCAAATCACTCGCATCTTGGAGTCTGAGGTCATTTCTGATGTAGCTGGATTGTAACCATGTTATTTAATAAAACGTGAGGTAGGAGACAATATCTATACCGGCACTTGCGCACTAATAACTCAGTGCGACATATAATATTCAGCATACCTGTACCTGCTATCAAATTACCAGTATTTATGTAGATGAAAGCACCTTGCCTGTAATGTGGTATTGTAAAAACGTGCATTTAGTTTATTCCAGATGCCTCGTTTGCTACTTTTCCTGCTTTCTAGGTTCCTTTATTATACATTCCTTTCTCTAAAAGGAATTAAAATTGATGTTTATACCAGGAAAGACAGAGTGAAGGCAGATTTTTAAAAATGTTTTTGTATTGTTTTTAGGGAGAGAGGAAGAGAGTGGGATAGAGAGAGAGAAACATCCATGAGGAAGAAAGATTGATGAGCTGCCTCCTGCACGTCCCCAACTGAGGATAGAGCCCGCAACCTCGCATGTGCCCTGACCAGGAATCAAACCAGGACCTCCTGGTTCATACATAGGTTGATGCTCAACCACTGAGCCATGCCAGCTGGGCCAACAATTATATTTCTCAAGACAAAGAAATAAACGGATTTGAGAACTTAATACAGCGGTTCTCAACCTGTGGGTCGCGACCCCTTTGGCAGATGAACGAACCTTTCACAGGAGTCGCCTAAGACCATCTTGCATATCAGATATTTACATTATGATTCATATCAGTAGCAACATGACAGTTATGAAGTAGCAACGAAAATAATTTTATTATATTTCTCAAGACAAAGAAATAAATGGATTTGAGAACTTAATACAGCTGTTCTCAACCTGTGGGTCGCGACCCCTTTGGCAGTTGAACGAACCTTTCACAGGAGTCGCCTAAGACCATCTTGCATATCAGATATTTACATTATGATTCATATCAGTAGCAACATGACAGTTATGAAGTAGCAACGAAAATAATTTTATGGTTGGGTCACAACATGAGGAACTGTATTTAAAGGGCCAGAAGGTTGAGAACCACTGACTTAATACATTACTCTTCTAAGCTAGCATGAAGTGAGGACCCTTATGAAAAATGGGTCCCCTCCTGCCCTGGCTCACATGGTGCATCAGGGATGATGTAATGACAGGATCGCTGAGGTCAGGCCGTTGCAGAAGCTCTTGAGCAATGACCAGTTGAACTTGGCACTGTGTCAGCTCTCTGCCTTGCTCACCTTGCCTGGCACTGTACTTAGCACTTCAGGATAATGTTACTGAAATTGAGAAATACTGCAACTTCCTCCTTTAATTGGCATTACACTAAATCAGAATGGGTGGTGTTGTTTTTTCAATGATTCAGTCAATAATAAATGTGGATGAAATGCCTACTATGTGTAAGATGTGAATAGGCTAGACAACGTCCAGTCTACTGGCCAGAGCTGCAGATGATACTGTAATGTCATAATGGATTGAGGACATGAGAGAGACATGGACCACATAGGCGGAACCCCTGAGTTTGCCTGGGGAGTCAGGGAACTGTTTTCCTGCTGTGACACTAACATAAAGATAAACAGGAAAGGGATGAATATATGAAGTCAAGGACACTTCAAAGCCATAGTATTTTGTAGGAATTAAAAGTGCTTTTGCTCACCTTTCTTTTCTTTTCTTTTTTTATTCTTTTGAAATTTTTTATTACATTTGTTAGGTGTCATTGGTTAATAAGATCATATAGGTTTCAAGGGTACATTTCCATGATGCATGATCTGTACGTTGCATTGTGTGCCCACGACCCAAAGTCAAATTAGTTTAGAAATTAGTTTAGACAATGGTCAGTTTTGTCTTTAGTAATAAGAACATATAGGGGCTGCATTGTGGAGAATTAGAGTATAGGTGATTATTTAAAAGGTATGAATTAAAAAATGGGTGAAGAATGCTAATTCTTGCTAATATTTATGTATGTTTGATTTTTTCTTCATAGCTAGATTATAACCTTTAGGATAATATCCATATCTTACATTTTTATATGTATTTATTTTTCCATCAAATGTCCCAATATATTGTTTTAGCAGTAGAACCTCAATATGTACTTTTTCTTTGGTGACTGTTAACTAAGGATCCCACTAGATTAAAAAAAAAGAACCAAAGATATCAATACTGAAATTTATGAAAGCACGGGTTGATCACAGAAACGAAAAGTTTTCCTCCTTACTAAAAAATTATACAAAGGTATTTAAAGAACTGCCTATTTAATTGCACTCAGCATATGATCTGAGTAACAAAATTCCAAGTTCACCAACACTAAAGAATGCAATTCTACATAAAGTTAAATATGCCTCTTTCATCACGGAATATGTACCATCATTGAGAAATAAGGATTAGGAGCACAGCAGGAA
>NW_006289087.1:7374799-7392898 GCF_000327345.1 Myotis davidii
GCAGGAATAAAAAATCAGTACTTTAGGTATTTTTCTATTGAAATATGAGATGGCAAAATCACTTACAAATTAAACTATAAAAGAGAGAAAATAGATATTTTTGATAGACAAATAGATAATAAATAGGTAAATAGAATGATAGATAGGCAGAACAGATATTATAATTCTTGCAAAGTGTGTGTTCATGGCATTCTTTTTTTTAAAAAAAGTCTTATCTTTTCTGTCATTCCCTCTGCACAGAAAGGAAGATAAAGGTGGGTAGGAGAGAGTTGTGATTTCAAGATCAAGAGATCTAAAGATGTCCCTTATGCTATGATCTATCTTACTAGTCAGAATCAAATTTGCTGCTTCGATGCTTAGACAATTCTGAACGATACTGGTAGATTCAATTGGCTGAGCCAGTGGATGGAGTACGGAGTTAGTGAGTACCTTGGTTCATTATTATTTAATTAACTTCTCTTTTAACCCATTATTTCTGAAGCTCTGATAAATATCTCGAATGCAGTTTCCTTTGGAGATTTTAGCCTCCTTGCACATATCTTTCCAAAACATGAATATATTTGGGTAATATATTCACTATGAAATGCCAATTTTCCCCATAGAAATCAAGAAGTCTTTGCAATATTTACAGCTTCAAAGACTACAAAGAACCCACAACAGCTACGGGACACTATCTGTTAACTCAGTGGTTCTCAACCTTCCTAATGCCAGTGGTTCTCAACCTTCCTAATGCTGCGACCCTTTAATACAGTTCCTCATGTTGTGGTGACCCCCAACCATAAAATTATTTTCGTTGCTACTTCATAACTGTAATGTTGCTACTGTTATGAATTGTAATGTAAATATTTGATATGCAGGATGCATTTAGGCGACCTCTGTGAAAGGGTCATTCGACCCCCAAAGGGGTCGTGACCCACAGGTTGAGAACCGCTGTGTTAGCTCAAGAGGAGTTGAAAAAATTGGAACTGTAATGTAGAAAACTCTGTACTTCCAAAATTGGTGATAAAATTGAACGGCCATTTCTGAGGACATTTCCAGGCAGCAAAACCCACTTTAATGGGAACCTCTTCCTAGAAATGTGTGCCCAGTATGACACAGTTTGTACTCAATACTAATTTAAAATTCCATTTGCTTTGAAGATATAATATTCTTATTGAACAGCCTGGCTGTAGGTCTAAAGCATGGATTTAATTTGGATCCTTTATGCAGAAGTGTGGAGCTCGGCTATAGCATTTGCACAGGTCCAAGCCTCAGACTAATGAGAGGGCACGGTCCTCTCGTGGCAAAGCCACGGGCAAGTCCCAGCTTGGAGGGTAAAGCCCGCCCTGCACAATTATAGCCAAAGGCTATAGTTGTAAACTTGACCTTATGGTCCGAACCTGTAGTCCCAGGTGGCTGAGTGAGGTCGGCTGTGGGAGATGCAGCAAGTGCTGCCAAAACAAAGCTTGATAGAGTTTTCAGGTGCATGTAATTGAATAGATTCCAAACCTTCGAGAACATTGTAAACATCTTGACCACGCCCTTACTTTTTTTGTGAGGTAGCATTTTTCCATTCTGAAGTCAACTGACACTGACTTTGCTGAGTGGTGGCTGGGAAATTGCCCACGGAGTGTTATTCTCTTCCTAAGTGACACTGAGAGTGTGTAACATACATTTAGTCACCTACCTGAAATGTTGTCTACTTAACAGAGAAGCGATGATCTGACTATGACTGATGACACATCTCAGTGATGGGGGAGGAAGGGGGTCAAGGAGATCTGCCTACACCAAGGCGATCTGTCTGTGATGCTGTGGGTCCCTCATTTCTCTGCATTTGGGTCAGAAGTCTTGCCTTTGGACCTGGACCCCCGCCCCCACCCCCACCCCCCATTTCAGGTTCACCCCTGGTCATGCTGAGAGCAGCACACAGACATACCCTCTCGTGAGTATTCTGTGCGGATAAATAAGCTACCAGGAAAACTTTTCTTCAATCACGTTGACTTTTTGTGAGGTAGCATTTTTCCATTCTGAAGTCAACTGACACTGACTTCGCTGAGTGGCGGCTGGGAAATTGCCCATGGAGTGTTATTCTGTTCCTAAGTGACAGTGAGAGTGTGTAACATATATTTAGTCACCTACCTGAAATGTTGTCTACTTAACAGAGAAGCAATGATCTGACTATGACTGATGATACATCTCAGTGATGGGGGAGTAAGGGGGTCAAAGAGATCTGCCTACACCGAGATGATCTGTCTGTGATGCTGTGGGTCCCTCATTTCTCTGCATTTGGGTCAGAAGTCTTGCCTTTGGACCTGGATTCCCCCAGCCTCCAATCCACCAACTGCTGTGCTTACTGTTTCTTCTTTTCACTTTGACATTTCCTATTTTTATGATTTTAAGTTTAACCTATGAGAATTATCTGTTTCATTTGTTAGAGCCTTCTTGCATCTATTATATGATATGTAATGGCTGAATCAGAAGTGGTTTTTTTAATTAGTTATTTTCCCAGAAGTCCGAGTTTAATGAATAAACTGTGCCATGTTATGTAGGCACAGTGAAAGTAGAAGCGGAGAAAATATTAAATCCAGGTACTTGTATGATGACAAGGAAATTTTTTCCTTTGATACTGTCGCCAGCTTCACTGAGACCAAAATAGGAGTTGAGGTGGGAGTGGAAATATAAGTGACAGGTCTAATAATTATTTAATTAGCTATTCTCCCAGAAGTCCGAGTTTAAGGAATAAACTGTGCCATGTTATGTATGTTCCACACTGAAAGTGGAAGCCGAGAAAATATTAAATCCAGGTACTTGTATGATGACAAGGAAATTTTTTCCTTTGATACTGTCGCCAGCTTCACTGAGACCAAAATAGGAGTTGAGGTGGGAGTGGAAATATAAGTGACAGGTCTAATAATTAGATGAGTGTCTTCCAGGCAAGGAGGCAGTTTTTTTTGTATTCCTGCCTGTTCTTAAAATGTGGACTACACCGATTAAAAGATAAACAACAACAAAATAAAAATAAAATTCAGCCAGGCCGGCATGGTTCAGTGGTTGAGCGTCCACCTATGAACCAGTAGGTCAAGGTTCAATTCCCAGTCAGGGCACAGGCCCAGGTTGCAGACTCGATCCCCAGTAGGGGGCGTGCAGGAAGCAGCCGATCAATGATTCTCTCTCATCATTGATGTTTCTATCTCTCTCTCTCTTCTGGTAGAAAAGAAATAAAAAAATATTTTTTAAAAATAAAAAGGCGTCCTTTACAATTTTTGTAAAGACAAAAATTCACTTTCACTTTCTAAAAGGGACTCATTTTCTTGCTTCATTATTCCTGTCACTAACAAATGCTTCTGAGAACGAAATACATTTCTAGAATAAAGTTTTCTTTAATACAGATATTAAAATGTGAATGACTGTAGAGATAATTTCTATCTCTACCAGATGTTCCCTTTCCATTTTTTTGCATTTCTCAGCGCAGACACATTTTCTATTATTCTTTATAAAATATACTTTTAATACCAAACTAAGCCCTATATTTTACATGCAAATCAGGAAGCTTTTCTAATACTATACATACTGAATCCTTTTCCTAATCCTTAAAAGAACTTTGATTTCTCATCCTTGCTCATTAAAACCCATGACTGGAAAATTTCTTCCAGCATCCGCATAATCTGGACATGAGGTATGAAAATGGATATATAAATATTCCAAGTGTGTATTGTGTTAAGATAACCATCTGAGAATATAAATACAGGGGCGACAGAATGTACATTAAAAGGCAAAATAAAAACGCCACCTTGGTCACAAAACAGACACTCATTACAGTATAAACCGCATTTTAACCGTGTGGCAGTATTAGGAGCACACCGTGTAAAAATTTTCATAGCTTCCAATTATCAATATAAGAAGATTAAATGGCTCGGTTCCTTTCTTTCTTTTTCATAAACTTGAGTTTATCTTCCTCCACAGAATCCCCATGGAACAGCATGGACACACTTCAAAGACAAATGTAACTTAGTTTTGACTTTTCTCTTTTGAGCATTATTTTATAAAATAATGATGATGGTTGTCCCTGCCAAATATATTATGAAAATTCAAGAATTGGTTGAATTAGAAGACTTGAAGAAAACTTATATTAAAAGTAGACTCATTGTTCTGTTATTAAAAGTAGGCTTTGAAAAAAAATTACAAAGCTATTCACAATTTTGCAAAATAACTTCAGTTGATGTAAGACACTAAATGTTACTGAAAGAAATAATCCTCATTCCCTCACATGTAGGAAAGATTGTTCCCGCTTCCCGCCTGGTCTCATTAGTGTGAATTTTCCTACTCCAACCTATCCATCGATGTTCACGGTAACCAATGAATGCATTGATTACTTCATTTCTCTGGTCAAATACTTCAGTGGGTTCCAGGATCTTATAAGAAAAGGCATAAACGCATGGGCACAAGATTATTTTATTGCCTCGATCTCTAAAACTCTAAAAGAGAGAAAAAAAGAAAAACTTGACAAAGGTCTCGTAGTGATCCCATAATTAATTTCTACTAAAACTCCCATCAGGGTCCAAATATTCCTCCCGTACAGATTCATTTTACACAATACTTACTTAAAAATACACTGTATTTTGTCATAGGCAATCATTTATTTATTTATTCACACTTATGTAGAGCATGTTTCACTAGATCTATTTTTTTTTCCAAATCGAATTTGAGTGGATATTTCAAAAAGTAAAGTTTCTAAGACTGTTCACTTGGAGTGAAAGAAAGAAAGAAATAAAGAAACAAAGAAAGAAAGAAAGAAAAAAGAAGAACTCTTCCTGAATTTGAAATAGTATTCCAGGCTTTTAAGGTAGCAAAGGTCACCTTTTTTCTCTCTTGAATGAGACCACCCACACTTTAAGGTTAATTACTTCCTGACAACAGGTTCTGCACTTCTTAATAAGATAAAAGTCAAAAAATGGAAACATAAGTCAGAAAGAGCCCGAGTTCATCACTCTGAAAGGCCGTAGTCTTTCTTAGATGTCATCTGTGATTGACTGGACTAAGCCCTCTCATTTGGACCTTCCAAAAGTAATAATCACATCTTGGAAAGGATTAATCTGTGAGCCTCTGTGCTTGATACGCACTGTGTTAAAAGTTACAAATCTCTGACTTGTCTCTCACTTAACCCCCTTTTCTCATAGGACAACCACCACAAATTAAACGTTTTACTCAATTGGAGGCAGTACAAATCTTCCACAAGAATTAAGGTACTTTGCTATCATGGGAAAACAAGATTATGTGCACAAAACATTGTTAGCTTGAATGTGTTTTGTTATTTAGAGTTTAAATGCATGTACTTTGTCATACCTTAATACGTTTGAAACTCTTTTTAATTTATAAAATGAAAGAAAAGTATTTAGCTGTCAAACCTCCAAATAACTCACTTTCCCCCTTAATTCTTTATATATTTTAGCTCAGATATAAAAATTCAGATATGATTTAAGTGTGCAAACACATATCCAGATGACTTAGACTCAATGAATTCTTTCAAAATACCTTTTAAAAATACCTAAGTTGTGTAAGTTTCTCAGTTTAGTTTTTTTTTTTTTAAATAAAACAAAAGATTACTGTGAGGGGAAATATGGATTCACTGTTCCTGAATTTTCTTTTTTAAATAATGGTTTTTATTGGAAACAGAGCCAGGAACCAGATGGAAGCAAACATTCCCACTAAGGCCACATTTACCTATTATTTTACAGCTTAATTTTATTTTATTGGCTCTTGTAGATAATCACTGTAGATTTTTTTTTATGTGACATTGTTCTAAAGCTCTGTTTTCTTCTAGCAAGTAGTTAAATTGCTTGCAGATCACCTAGACGTGACCATTTGGTGGTGTTCCTCTTTGTTAGTTTAGTTCTGTGTTAGTTCTGCTCTTACTCGCAGGACATACGTCTTGTTTCTAAGACACGATTCAATTCTTGTGATGGTTAACATGTGCCAACTTGACTGGGCCAATGGGTACCAGACTTTATATCCTGGTACATCAGAGGATGCTTCTGGATGAGATTAACATTTGCTCAATAGACTGAGCAATATGATTGCCTACTCCTCCAAAGGTAACTGGGTCTCATGCCCTCCACTGAAGGCCTGAATAGAATAAGAGGCAGAGTAAGCAAGAATTCTCTCTGCCTGACTGCCTTTGAGCTGGGGTGTGGAAACTTATACCATCTGTTCTCCTGATTCTCAGGGCTCTGGAGTCCGCTTAACCTTTGAAACTCCTACATTCTCAGTTGGAACCTTCTCCGTGTTGCAATAATCCCATTGTCCCCATTGTGTAACTCCCTTTCCCCTCTCCTACAATCATGCTTTCAAGTAAGATGTCTCCTTACTTAAGCCCAGATTTATTTCTCACTGACAAACCACATAAAGTGTGTTGTCAAACCGGGGTGAAATTAAAGTGTAAATCAGGAACAGAAACATAGCTGGATATTAAACATGACAATTCTAAATAGCACATGCATCCCCCAAAAAGTCCTCAGTGACATTTAAGAAACAAATTTTGAACTAAGCGAAACTAAAATTACAACACACCAAACCCTGTGGGTGCAGAACAAGCAATGCTTAAAGGAAAATCCATGGCATTAAATATGCACCACAGAAAAAGAGGAAAGATCTTCAATCAATAACCTCAGCTTCACTTTAGAAAACTAGAGGGGAAAAATACATTTTCACCCTAAAGCAAACAGACTCAAAGAAAAATCAAAATGAGAGCAGAAATCAATGGAAATGAAAACAGAAAAAAAAATAGAGAAAAATCAATGAAACTGAAAGATCAATACAATTGATAAAGTTCTTGTCAAACTAACCAAGAGAAACGACAGAAGACACACATTACCAATATCATAAGTTACAAAGGGATCAGCACTATTGAGCCCGTGGGCATTAGAAGAATAGTAACAGAATAGTATGAATAATGAAAACAGATAAAATGGCTCAATTATGTGAGATGAAAAATCTTGCAAAACTAACACAAAGAGAAATAGAGATCTAAATATGACTATATCTGTGCGTGAAATTGAATCAACAAACAATAACCTTTCAAAGAAATAACCTTTCAAATGGAGGCTCAGATGGTTTCACTGGTGAATTCTAGCAAATATTTAAAGAAAGAAATAATTCCAGTTTCCTAAAGTCTCTTCCAGGGGAGAAAGCAGAGGGAAAACTCACTAACTCATTCATTGAAACAAAACCAGGTAAAGACATTGCAATAAAAGAAAACTACAGACAAATATCTCTCATCAACTAAGACGCAAAGGTCAACACAACATTAGAACACAGACTCCGAAAATGTATACAGAAATGATATACCACGATCAAGTGAAATTTAATTCAGGACTGCAAAGCTGTCTGAAAGGGTGAAATTCATATAAGGTGACTCACTACAGCAACAGGATAAAGAAGAAAAATTAGATATTTCTGTTTACTGATGCCAAAAGGTATTTTGACAAAGTCCAACATTTCTTCATGACTTAAAACATTAAAATTCTCACCCAAGAATAGAGAAATTCCTCAAGTTAATAAAGAGTATCTACAACAGAAACTGTAGTTGACAACATGCTTTGTCTTGAGCAGCAGATGCTTCCAGCCTAAGATTGGAAGCAAGGCAAGGATGTCCTCTCATCACTCCCAATCAATACCTGACTGGAAGCTCCTGCTAGTGCAATAGAACAAGAGAAGCAAGCAAATGCTACCCAATTGAAAAGAAAGAAATACAATTATTTTATTCATAGATGATAGGATTGTCTATGTAAAAAACCCCACACATCAACACACTCCTTGAAATAGTGAGAGAATATAGCAAAGTCCCAGGATCCAAGGCTAGTATACAAACTGTAACTGCTTTCTTAAATATTAGCAATGAACACTTTGAATGAATACCATACATAACAGCACCAGAAATTGTACAAAGTGGATAGTCCCAGAAAGTAAGAGAGTTGTGCATTAAAAAAATGATGGTTATGTCAATGGAACACAGTAGCCAATGAAAAGACTGCTAATCTTTAAATAAATATATAAATATAAATAAATAAATGTCCTATATAATAAAAGCCTAATAAGCTAAGTGTCTGGTCGTCAGGTCATCCCCTGGTGGTCAGTGTGTTCCCACAGCCAACTTCCCTTGGCCAGCCAACCACCCACGGCTAGCCAGCCAACCTCCTGTGGTGCTTTCTCCCCTCTGGCCAACCTTCCACAATCCCTCCCCTAAGCCAGCCAACCTCCAGTGGCCCCTCCCCCTGGCCAGCTGCTCCCTCACCCCCATCAGCCCCAATCGCCGGGCAGGCCAAGGGACTCCACCCATGCACAAATTTGTGTACCGGGCCTCTAGTATGCTAATGATATGCTGAGGCCACTCAACTGCTCGCTATGACGTGCACTGACCACCAGGGGACAGTCAACCAGTTGACCAGTCACTATGACATGCACTGACCACCAGGGAGCAAATGCTCCAACCAGTAGGTGAGCTTGCTGCTGGGGTCCGGCCGATGGGGACTGAGCAAGATGGACTGGACACACCCTGGAGCCCTCTCATGTCGTTCCCTGGCCCCAATCACTGGTGGGCTTGTGAACCAGCGGGGTCCTACGGCCTGGCCTGTGCCCTCTCGCAATCCGGAACCCCTCAGGGGATGTCGGAGAGCCAGTTTCAGCCCAATCCCGCAGGCCAGGCCGAGGGACCTCACTGGTGCACAAATTCGTGCACTGGGCCTTTAGTAAAAATGTAAATATAAATAAATGCTGAAAAATCAATAAGTGAGGAAATATGGGCCAATATCCCATGCAGAAGAATTTTAAATAATCCTAAGAAGATACTCCACTCTTAAGGAGGTAAAGCAAATGTCCCTATTCCTTGGGCATGGGCTGTGCACAGTGACTTCTCCCACAAAGCTTTGTTCACGTATAATAAAACACATAGCGCTCCGAGAGGAAACGACAGATTAGACCTACGAACTATTCTTGTAGCAACAAACTTGTAAATGCATTCATCTACATGAAAAGACATGCTCTTTAAATCGCTGCAAGAATTTCTATCCATGGGGAGTCCAAGGTTACTTTTTTTTTGTCAGGAAGAGGCAATGCTTTTATCCTTTTAGTGACTAGTAGATACTTTCACAGAGGGTGATTCTAATGATCACAGGCAATGCATCACCAGGCTCCTCTCTGAGAAAGCTGTGTTTGTCCAACTCTGCGAAGGCTTTCGTAGTTAATATCCTTGTGCTGGGTTCGTGTTGCTGGAAGTCCATCAGACAGAGACCATTTAATAAACACTTTGCTGCGAGTCAAAATGACATCCCACTGATACCATCTGGGTGTCTGTTGGAATCAAATTTAGCTCTACTGGTAGGAGCCAGAGTTGAGTTAGTGAACAGCTTCCTGTTAGATACGATGAAACAGAGGTGTTTAATCAGCATGCTGGTTGACCTGTTGTATTACAATCTTGGGACTTGATAGGATAGGGACTTTCATAGTGTAGACAGAAGATTTTTAACAAGAATTCGTCTTTTTTTTTAATATATTTTTTATTGATTTTTTACAGAGAAGAAGGGAGAGGGACAGAGGGAACATCGATGAGAGAGATCGATCAGCTGCCTCCTGCATGCCCCCCAGTGGGGATGTGCCCGCAACCAAGGTACATGCCCTTGACCGGAATCGAACCTGGGACCCTTCAGTCCACAGGCCGACGCTCTATCCACTGAGCCAAACTGGTTTGGCAAGAATTTATCTTTTTTTTAAAAACTCTTGGAAAGTAAAATAAGTATTTAAAACTTTTTCATTTTACCTAATAAATTCATCCTACCAACTAGCTTTTCTTCTTCTGCATAGAGTACAGTCCTATATAATTTCATCAATTTAAATCCACAGGCATAAGGTCATTTGTGCAATCATTCAGCCTTTGTTTCCTAGGAAACAGACTAGTCAGGAGAAGAGAGAGGCCCACCCACTCCCTTTACAACTATTATTTGATCCTGCGCTAATTCATGTAATTCATGAGTTTCCTTTTCTTATTGCTCAGATTCTGCTAAGATTTTTAAGGCCCTTTTAGAACCTCATTTTCATCTCGTATTTTATGAAATCCAAAAATAGAGTTGTTAGTGACATTCAAAATGGTAAAATTCTTCACTGGTATAATTTATATTGAAATTCTAAATTCCACTGTAACAGAAATGAAAAATGTTATCACATATTTTGTGAAAATTGATGTGTGGAAAAAATTTATCTGGAGAGGCAGGTATAGAATATCACATTAAAAAAAAGTTATGATATTGGTTTTCAAGGAACTGATGACAAGATATGTACCTGCAATAACATTGGGTGGTCAAAAACATCACAGAAGACTTTATCTTGGGTTAAGGTGTATTTATATGTGTATGTGATGGCTTCCAGTCATGATCTAGAATCTTAAGTAAAAAATCATGCTTGACCTCGATACGGTATCTTTTGCATTTTCTGAAATTTCCTCTTTGCAGATACTCTTAATTATATATTGAAAGGCCGATTCATGCATAAATAAGCTGCATGTTGGGAAACAGTTATGTATTGATAAACGTCCTCATAATGCCTTTCCTCAAGGCATCAACGTAGGACTCCACTCTTGTCCTTAGCTAACTCACCATAGGTCGGTCACACACAAATTTTGAGATTACTTACCAATTTCAAAGCAGGGTAAATAATTTTTTTTTCCAAAATAATATCTGAAAGCTGCAAAGTGGTAATTGGGAAAGTTACCCTTGTATCTGAATCTGGGGTAAACCATCTTCTGCCCAAGAAGACAAAGGTTGACTTCCAGCTAGACCTTAGCTAACAGAGTCAGAGGAGGAATTGCTGGCCATTCAGATATTATCTACTTAATTTGCCTTAAAACTCCAGGCTCCTTATACTAACTGCTAAACTGTCCTTAAACCTTTGGTTGAGAAGAGACGTTATTTTAAATGGAGGGTTATGTTCTATAGAATTAATACCTTGTATTATGATCAAGCCAACAAGACAGATAATTCTGCAATTCATCATCTGGAGTACGTATTCTGTTCATGTTTTATCTGTATTTTCATCTTTATGTATTATTAGTCTTTTCTATTCAAGAGCATGCTAAACTACTGAGGAAAGGAATCTTATTTATATTTCTCTGGATTTCCCTTCATTACACCCAAACCTGAGAAATAAATAATGCTTAATAATAATCTTTTGGTGGAATTAACTATGGAGTTACATTATAAAAAGAATTGTACGTTGCAGAATATCCTTTGTTAAGGTCATCACATTCTTTGCTTATGAATATTTACTTATTATCATTTCATTTGAAGAACATAATTTGAAGCCTGCTATTTTAGGGGCAAGCTATTTCTTTGCACTATATGAAATTAGAGAACTAAATGTCTTTTACTTTTAAAGTACAGTTAAATAGGGAAAGCACACCTTTTTACTCAGCAGGACTTGCACATGATACTTTATTAATTTTCCATTTGTTTATTTATCTTTCATGAAGAGAAGATTCCAAGTGATATCTAATGGGACTTAAATTGGTACTTATGGAAATAATAGGATAATGTGTTCCTAATATTTTGTGCACACATTATTTTCAATAGAAGTCATTTCTGAATAGTTTTCATCATGAACTACACAGAATACTCACTTGCAGCTTTTAAAATAAATGCGACAGAATCATTATGAGTGGGCTTTCCTCTGTGAAGCATAATGGAGCTCAGATAGCTATGTGCTCTACCCAATAATTCTTGAAAGTGCCACCTCCTAAAAGTGGTAGGTAATTAACATTCTGTCGCCATATTTTCTGTCACTTCACTGCAGGGCATTCCTTTCCTTGGCCTTTGTACTTATTAGATGATTGTTTTATTATAAAAGGATATAACTGAGGAACAGCCAGGCAGGAGAGATGCATGGGCCCAGGCACGGGGGAAGAGTGGAAAGCTTCCTCTCTCTGAGCTCACTGCTCTCCCCACACCCCCACCTGTTCACCTACCTGGGCGACCTCCAACCCCTTCCTTTTGGGTTTATATGAAGGCTCCATTACCCAGGCATGATTGATTAAATCACTTACTGTTCATCCAATCTCCTACGTCTGTTCTCCCCGCACCCCGCACCCCGCCACCACCACACCCAGGAGATCAGGGGTGGGACTCATTTTTACTTATTGGTGTCCATGTCTTAGTAAACCTATTATTGTGCCTGATAAACAACATGTCTTATATAAGAGTTTGGATATTTTAGGCAAAATAATAAAATAACTTTTTTCTCTCAAAAGAAGACAAGTATATATGAAGGTAGTCAGTCAATTCATATTTATTGGAATTTCATTACTCAATTGATGCTAATGCTTTATGTACAAACCTAAGATTTTTTTTCCCCAAGATAAATTCTGAACTCTCTCCTCACAGAAATATACATCTATTTCTAATTTGACACTGGACATATGGGACAGTGGTCTACCCACACAAATGCCTATGTATGCATGGACCAGTTAAGCAATTCTGACCAATTCCCTTCTCCCATGATTCAATGGCTTTTTATTTTATTGTATTGTATTTTATTTTAAATATATTTTTATTGATTTCAGATCTCCCCATTGCCTCTCAACACCCCCCACTCGTGGCCTCACCTAATTTTGAATCAATGATGAGAGAATCACTAACTGGCTGCCTCCTGCACACCTCACATTGGGGGTTGAGCCAGCCTGGGCTTTTGCCCTTGACCAGAATGGAACCAGGGACCCTTCAGTCCACAGGCTGATGCTCTATCCACTGAGCCAAATCGGCTAAGGCTCAATGGCTTTTTAGATCATGTTTTGAGCTTCTTCTAAATGTGGTTGAGGTAAGGGAGTTTGAAACTAAATACAGAACATTCGTCAAACCAAGGACACATTTAGTTTGTCCTTAACAGTGATGCATATCTTAAAAATACACATCTGTCATAGGTAGGCTCACTTATTTATATTCCAGCTTAGAGAGGTGTCACACTGAGATGACGTTGTAAAAATGAAGTCACTCCTTCGCTATCTTTGCTGAACCTACTTTCAATGACTAAAATGTTAAAAGTACCCATTCCCGAAATGAGCAGAAGTCCTCCAAATAAAATTACAGAACTCTGCTGGCTGGGCACAGGCATTCATTCCAAAGCCGATCGTAAATGTGTGAGACAGTTTCCTACTTGACAGGAGATAAAAATGGAAGAGGGAGCAGAGAACAGGTCCCGTGGGGCATTGCAAGCGACAGGAAGGACTTTCTTACTTTAGCTGAAGAGAATGGGAAGCTTCGGAGGAGCCTGAGAGAGGGAAATGACATCATCAGGTATTCATTTCAGACTGTAACTCAGGGTAGCATGGGAGAATAGATGGGAAATGAAGACAAATGGTTGTGTTATGGACTCGGATAGTGTCAGAGAGGAAGGAGGGGGTTTACATAAACAGGCCACATGAACATGATTTATGATCGACTTCCGTTTCTGGGCTGGGAATAGGGGCGTTGGCTGTCGCTGTTTTATGAGACAGAACTAAGGGAGAAGATGCTTGGAAGGCATCAAAATGCACACATTTCTGACACTCTGTGAGATGCCTGCCAATATTCAAGGGGACAGATCCATTTTGTTGTGGCTGAGCATTTCTAGAACTCAAGAAGGGAGACCGGGAAAACACAGATCAAGTGTTGCCTGCGTCGTGATTAATTACAATAATTCCAATGCAGGAAATTAAATGAACCACCGGGGAAAGCCTCACTTAGTATGATCAGAATAATAACAGTTACAGATATTACAACTCCCTATGAATAGATACTGTGGCAGAGAACATAAAATCATGGTGTGATGGGATTCATGTTTCTATTTAGTTCTGTCACCTCCCTGTATCCCCATGCTAGTCATAAAAGACTAACTCGGACTGCCTACTGTAGCAGATATTTTCTGCATATTTTTCCCACTGGCCTCACACTCCCCATTACACACATTAATACCAAACAAAACAAAAGGGCTGAAGGTCAGAGAGCTGGAAGAACTTGCCTAGGATCACCCAAGTAATGAGTGACAGCCCTGGTAAGGTAACTGAGGTCTCCCTAACCAAACTACAAGTAGCGTTCCCCTTCCCCCTCAAGTCATACCTAAATCCCTGTGATAAAGTTGAAACTCCAAAAAAAATAATTATTTTACATCATGCCACTTGCTTTGGGAACAATTTTTTTTATAAACAGAATTACCTTAGATTTTGTGTAGTTACACAGATATATATGTACTTCAATATGTAGTGCCTATATATATATATAAAAGCCAAAGTGACCGTTATGACCAAACAACTGGTTGACCAATCGCCGTGATGCGCACTGACCACCAGGGGGAAGACGCTCAATGCAGAAGCTGCCCCCTAGAGGTCAGTGCACTCCCACAGCCAACCTCTCATGACCCCTCCCCCACAGTTAGCTGGTCCTGACTGGCCCCGATTGCTGGCCAGGCCAAGGGGCCCCACCCATGCAAGAATTCGTGTACCAGGCCTCTAGTATATGTTATAATTGTATACCTATATATATAAAAGCCTAATATGCAAAGTGCCCCCTTGGGAGTTTGATTGACCAGGAGTTTGATTGTTTGCTATGATGTGCGCTGACCACCAGGGGGCAGTGCGAAACAAAGGAAGCTCCCGGCTGGCAGCCGGAAGCCGGGGAAGGGAGGCCCTGGACAGCAGCCGGCAGCCGCTAGGGACCCTACCCTGGCACGAATTTCATGCACTGGGCCTCTAGTATATCTATAAAATAACTGACTTTAGTAGTGCTTAAAACATTCAAAACATTTTCAATTTCCTATTCAGCTTTTTTCCCTTGGTCAACTGTCAATTTCTTTGTCAATAAACTTCAAGTCTCATATTATAGATATAAAATGATGACTTTCAGAATTTCCTAGAGGTTATATTAACAGGTAGGGACAGAAATACATGAAGACAACTTCCTATTCCCTTTCTGAGGTGTGCAGTTTTCATAATGCATAAAATACAGACAAATCACACACCACCTACTGAATTTTATAAAGTAGAATTTGTTAGTACTGGTAACAATGTATAGGTGATATGTTTCAAGTAAATTGTATAGTTGAGATACTGGTAAAATTATTAATTAAACTTTGCAAAAATGCAAAACATTTTTAGCTAACTGAAGTCCTAATTTTTCAATTAACATAACTTTAACATCTGATAAAATACTCCAACCATTTGGATGAAATTATTTTTATATGACCCACTTAATTTTTAATCCACTGAATATATGGATCAATTTCTGCACATAAAAATACTTTATTACTTTTACTTATTTAATTAAAATATAGTATTTGGATGGTAAAATCTAATTTCATCTTGAGTCCCCAGGAAATAGAAAACAAATTCACTTCATGTTAAGTAATGTTTCAGTTAAAAAAGTATTAAAAAAATCTGAATTTGAACTTTTTAATGTTGAAAACATTTAGTTTTTTGAAGCTGTGATAAATCCATGTTATTTAGAGTTTTGTACACGACGATTTTTTTCTATTGAGGGAGATAGCTCCAGAAGCAGGTGTGTGGAAGTTACATTACAAGTTCCGAAGGCATCTAATTTTTTTGTGAAATAGTTGGGAAGGTCATTTGAGCTAAAGGTCAACTATGTGAAAATAGTTTTGTTTTTTTTTTAAAGTGATTTTTTTAAAAAGTTCCCATGGAGAAAGGTAGTAAGGGGACTAGGAAAACAATGATTTGTAGGAGCGGTTGATACTTCAGAGCATGCCCACATTCCACCCAAATATGTTACAGAATAGCTTTTAGGGGAAAAAAAATTAGGATCTAATAAATTAGAGATCGTCCTACCACTTTGAACCCATCATGTGAAAGCCCTTGATTTCTGTTAAGCATCATTAATTAGCATTTTAATGTCATTAAACTACTGTAAGATACTTTACGTATTTTAGAGCAATATATTTGATATAAAAAGCGTGTCCTTTAGAGAGCATTTGCAAAATGTAAATGTTTGCAAGGACTTCTAAGTGCCTTCACAGTGCATCGCAGCACTTTTTTTGCATTCATTAATTAGGAAGGTACTCGTTTCGACTAATTATTCCCAATGTAGTCATTGGTGAATGTTACCGAAACAATGCTTATGTGCAGAATAAAAGGCAATGCATCTTGTATTCTTCCAGGAAAATAGAACAAACAAACAACAAAGAATAAAACAATAAATGGTCTCACGGGACTTTTGTTTTCAGTATCTCCTGGTTTCTGTATTTATAACGGTGAGCTTTGTTTAATTTCCTTGATACGTTTCAGGCCCCGTAACAAATCCCCAGAAGAACACAGAACGCTCAGAGCTGCTTTGCAGAGTATGTGGTCATGAGAAACATTCCGGGAGCAACTCGGGGGACTCCTGGGAAGCCCCAGTGAGTGTCCTTTAGAAACCCGCGGGCAGTGCCATGTAGGGACATGCGTGGGATGTACCGAGCACTGACAAGGGTCAATGAGTAAAGGGGAACTTCAGACAGGACTTCTCTATAGGATTATGTACAGGGTTACATAGAAGATTAAGTTCTGTCTCCTGTGCATGTTTAGCAATGATCATGATCCTGAACTACTTTGTTCCATGTTTCTTCACATTTTTACACCAAAAGTTATTTAGTTAGTTATTTTAATCCTCACCCGAGGATATTTTTTCCACTGATTTCCAGAGAGAGTGGAAAAGAGAGGGAAAGATAAAAACACTAATGTGAGAGAAACACATCAATTGGTTGCCTCCTGCATGCACGCCAACCAGGGCCCGGGCCGGGGAGGAGCCTGCATCTGCCCTTGGCTGGAATCAAACCTAGAACCCTTTGGTCTGCAGGCCGACGCTCTATCCACTGAGCCAAACTGGCTAGGGCTACACCAAAATTTAATTAGGATATAATAATTCTAATTATAAGTGAGTATTCAATATTGTAATATATATTCTGGATCTAGTATTCACAATGTGAGCATTGAATTTGTTATTAAACATTTATCAGCATATCACTAGTGCTACATTTTCTAGTCCCAGTCTTCACCACAGGTATTAATCAATAAGCCTCTCTGTAAATACCTTTTCCATCTATCCTATATAATAAAAGCAAAACATGTAAATTAACCATCCCTCCGCTATGCTCACCAGCCAATCAGAGTGACTATGCAAATTAACCCAACAAACATGGTGGGTTAATTTGCATACACAGGCACTGGGCAGCTGGGGGCGGGGCAGGTACTTCCCCCGCGTTGCCATGGTGACGCCGGGAAAGCTCCTGCCTGGCTGGCATGCGTGCGTAGGCGCTGGGGAACCGGGGTCGGGGCAGCGCTCACAGGCAGCAATGATGGGGTGGAGTGTGAGGAAGTAGGGGGCGGGGCCTGAAGCTTTCCCCACATTGCCATGGTGACGCGGGGGAAGCTTCCGCCCCACTGGGGTGCGTGTGTGGGCGTAGGCAGGGGTTCTCGCTCCACGGCTGAGTGCGAGCATGATGGCACCTAAAAACCTGTGTCCCCAGGACAGGCATTCTTGGGAGCCAGGCCAGCCCGAGCCTGTAGGCCCACATCTAGACCCAGAGTGGCCGAGGTCCCGGAATGTGACAGACAGTGCATGTCGGGCTGAGGGGACTTCTACCCCCACCCCCAACCCCAGCCCCCTGCACAAATTTCATGCACCGGGCCCCTAGTTTAGAAATAAAGCTATAGTAACTGATCCCCAAATTGATGCTTAATCAAATGCATTTCCCCAAATGAATGAAATTAGCATACTGTGTTTGACTAATCCTATATTTATCCCACATTAGATCCAGAGCACTTGATTTTCTGTCCTACTGTTCTTTGTTCTTTTTTCATTGTTATTAATCCTCACCCCACGATATTTTTCCATTGATTCTCAGAGATCGTATAAGGGAGGGAGAGAGATAGACAGAGAGAACATCGATGTGAGACAGACACATCAATTGGTTGCCTCCAGCACATGATACTGAGGTGCGTGCCCTTGACCTGAATTGAACCCAGGAGCCTACAGTCCACCGGCCAACTCTCTATCCACTGAGCTACACCGGCTAGGGCGGTTCTACTCTTCTTTTCTGTGATAACCTTTTCCTTTG
>NW_006289087.1:7393062-7396434 GCF_000327345.1 Myotis davidii
TGGTGCTTACAAATGGACAGTGGAGGAGGATGCTTAAATAGCGCAGTTGGGAGTTGGCATGCGACCATTATCTCCAGTGTGGTCACTGTGTCCTCTCAGCTGTTGCCTTCACGGTGCTTACAAATGGACAGTGGAGGATGATGCTTAAATAGCGCAGTGGGAGTTAGCACGCGACCATTATCTCCAATGTGGTCACTGTGTCCTCTCAGCTGTTGCCTTCATCAGCAGAATCAACGTGAAAGTACTTCCAGGAATGTAATTACATCGAATTACATTGGCTGAAACACGGAAATCATTAATATCTTCTAAGCAATATCTTTTTTCTAAAGATGGGAGGCCATTCTATCCCATGTTAAGTTTCAATGTGTTAAAAAGCAATGTGCATATTCTCGAAAATATTTACTGCCCTATTAATTAAAATAAACTGGAGGATATGATTAATACATATATTAAGTCTTAAAAGCATAATCATAAATAGAAATCCACTACACTAATGCTCGGATTTTATAATGAGGCTATCGCTAAAATTATGTCTAGCTATGAATATTGAATATTCACTATCACATGCTACAAATCATTTAGAATTTGAATAGTATCCGATTTAAAGTATGTATTTCATAGCCGAATGTACAAGTTAGCCAGAGAAGTGAAGCTCACATGGAAATTGCATCTGAAAAGATAACTTCAAGTTTCAGGTTAATGATGTTGCTTAGTAGTTTATATACAATGCGGTGTAAATAATATAACACGTCACATGGGAAATAATATAACATGGGAGTGGGACTCTCATTACACTTTTTTTTTTTTAATTTGAGAGAGGAAGGGAGAGGGAGAGAGAGAAAAAAACATCAATGATGAGAGAGAATCATTGATTGGCAAAATGGGAGAAACATCCATGATGAGAGAGAATCATTGATCAGCTGCCTCCTATATGCCCCCCATTGGGGATGGAGCCCGGAACCCAGGCATGTGCCCTTGACCGAAATCAAACCCGGATCCTTCAGTCTTCAGGCTGACATTCTATCCACTAAGCCAAACCAGCTAGGACTCCTTACATATATTTTTGAGATTCTCCTTATAGCCTACATATCATGTCAAGGAAAACTCACACTAGAAGAAGTTAAGCAAAGAAGAGATCATGTGAAGATATTGCAACAGGAGTAATGAAACCCAACACCACTGAGACAATGGGCAGGAGAATCTTATACTCCGGGGTGAGCTCATGGAAGAAGTTTTGGGGGAGGTGGGTCACCTCACTATGCTTAGGGCATCAGTGTTTCCTAACTGATGCTATTGGCAATAGGTCCACCTGCCACAGAGCCTGGGAGGCAGGGGTCCTACCTTTCATCCAAGACTCACATTGTTTCATTGAGTCCAAATTTATATCATTTTTAATTTTTTCTTAAAAAATTATCTTTAAAAAAATTACCCATATTTTGTTCCTTATTTTTATGATTCAATGTTTGCTTTTACATTTTTAATCTATCTATAATTCTTTCCCCAAACACTAGCCTATTGTGCCAACACAGTTTCAGGAAAACAATTATATCTTTCTCACTGGTTTTAAATGCTGCATTTGTTACATAGTAAATAACAGGTTAGTCTGTTTATGGATCTTCTCTCCATTGCTTTGTTCAAACATTCACTTCCAAATCAAAATTCCAAGAATAATCCAGCCAGCTAGTGTGGCTCAATGGTTGAGCATTGACCTATGAACCAGAAGATCATAGTTCAATTCCCAGTCAGAGCAATTTCCAGGTTTTGGGCTTGATCCCCAGTGGGGGTGTGCAGGAGGCAGCTGATCAATGATTCCCGCTCATCATTGATGTTTCTATCTCTCTCTCCCTCCCTCTCTGAAATTATATACATCAATAAAAACATATTTAATATAAAATAAAATCATTATACTTTCAGAATGTGAAGAGTGGGGCTGCCTCAGTGGTGTAACTCTCAGCCTTTTTTTGCAGGTGGCCTGCAGATGTGTTCCTGACAATATGGGAATAAATTGAGCATGCCGATGACATAATGTCAAGTTGCATTGCTGCCTCAACTTTGACCAACCCAGCAGACCTATTCAGTGCTGCAGATTCTTAGAAGTTATATATATATATATATGCTTTGAAGCACCATCCCCTGGAAAAACAGATGTTTTCTCTGTAGTTACTAAGGAAAATTAGCTAAATTAAGGCAACCATGTCACTTTAGTGACATAATGCCCTCCTCCATCTTCAAATCCTCAAAGCTACCCCTATACCTTCAACCAGATGCTAATTCTTTGAACTGTAATGAACAGCGTGACACTTTGATGGAGTGATTTTCAGAGCGATTACAGTCCCTGGGCTTTCATCTCCAGAAGTGCTAAGTACTCTCCTCCTCGCCTGTTCGGACGGAGCCTTACGGCCCCACAGGCGGTGAACGACGGGGGACCTCATCTCACCGGAGCTCTGTGCCTAAGGAATTATCAGCTTTTAATGTCTAAGATATGATCTTAGACACTGAGGCACTGTTCTGAGAGGCACTGTTCCTCTTTGTATTGACACACGATTTATTCTCAGATGTAAAATACCCATCTCACCGGAGCTCTGCGCCTAAGGAATTATCAGCGACTGGCTTTTAATGTCTAAGATATGATCTGAGAGGCACTGCTCCTCTTTGAATTGACACACGATTTATTCTCAGATGTAAAATATGCTTTAAAACATAAGACTTTCTTACGTGCTATTCTTCAGAACAATGCCCCATGTGTCCAGATAATCTTAAAATCATACAGAAATTCTGCTTAAAATTTTATTCTGAGAGAGTCAGAGAAAGACAAGTATCACATGATCTCACTTCTATGTAGAATCTAGTGAACACAATAAACTAATGAATACAATCGAACCAGAGACACGGAACGTGGAAAAGACTAATGAATCTCAGAGGGAAGAAGGGGAGGTGGGAAGAGGTTAACCGAGGAACTTGCATGCATATATGCATTGCCCATGGACACAGAGAGTAGTGTGGTGGAGGCCTGGGGTGGGGCAGGAACCGGGTGGTGGAGGGCAAGGTGGGGAGTGGGGAGGGGAGGGAGGGACATCTGTAATAATCTCAACAATAAAGATTTTTTAAAAGCTTAGCCATTTTTAAACTGTAAAACACCTAACCTACAGTTTCCTATAAGGTTAAATGATACATATTTACAAGACAGAGCTAAGTGTATAGCATTTAGACAGAGGGTAGGTGATAGGCTATCAGCCGTGGGCAAACTACGGCCCGCGGGCCAGATCTGGCCCGTTTGAAATGAATAAAACTATTGAAAAAAAAGACCGTACCCTTTTATGTAATGATGTTTACTTTGAATTTATATTAGTTCACACAAACACTCCATCCATG
>NW_006289087.1:7396793-7398810 GCF_000327345.1 Myotis davidii
CCCTATCCGGTTTGCCTCAGTGGATAGAGCATAGGCCTGCTAACTAAAGGGTCCCAGGTTCAATTACTAGCAAGGGCACATGCCCGGGTTTCGGGCTAAATCCCCAGTGGGGGGCTTGCAGGAGGCAGCCATCAATGATTCTCTCTCATCATTGATATTTTTATCTCTCTCTCTCTCTCCCTTTCCCTTCCTCTCTGAAATCAATATATATATATATATATTTTAAAAAGTGCATTTCCCTCGCTGAATCTTTCCTTTTTTGTGTGTGAACTTTTTTCTTAATATTTCTTTGTAACTTCAAAGTCTAAACACTAAACTGTTAAACCTGTGAAGAACAACAATTCCCTTAAAATACAACTTTATGGGACGCCAGCTGCAGGGTGGTGAGGGAGACCTAAGTGCTACGGAATTACTGTGGTGCCATGTGATTTATTTTGAATCTCAACCATCATTTCCCCATCCACTGCCTTCTTTAGTGTGAGAGCCGATGCTTCCAGTGACATCGCTTAAATCTTTGCTTCAGCCAATATTTTTGCAGTGTCTGAACATGGAAGAGGTGTATGCCTCGCTTCCACCATCTGGACGATTTAGGGGTGTCATTTCAATGTAACGTGAGAAGTTTGAGCTGGGTAGGTTCCATTAGCCTCTTTGGTCAAGGAGGGAACATACCTATTCATTTCCATGTTCAGTTTATAGACTGAGCCCCATCCACACCTGCAAGGCATTGTGCTCTGTTTGCAAAGAATGGGAGTTTACGGTCTTTCCCTCATGCACAGAAGTATCCTAATGATATTGATCTATCTCTCTCTTCCTAAGCAAATGTCAGGTAGATAAAAGTTTATGAAATAGAGACCTTTTCCCCCTCTAAAAACGCCTGTTGTCCAGGTGGTGGGGTTTCTTACACTTGCCTCAGGCAATCCCGATCTTCTAGCAGCTTCCTCAACAGCCCTGTACAAGTTACTAGGGAAGCACCTGATAAAGCAACTCATAGGAGATCTAATTAACCATCTCTGACACGCCTTGTGTCTGCAAATTAAGGGCAAGAATAGTCTCTACATTAGAATGTAGAGGATCACATATGTTTTAGTATTCTGGTTTGTGTGTGCACCCACACATAGGACCAACGGAGATAATGCCCAAATGTTGATAATATAGATTGAAGCCTCAGAGGATATTAAAAAAGAATGACTTATGATTTCTTTTGAGTAAAATGACATCGTATTCCTTAAGCAGACATCACAAAGGTCAACCTCTGAAGTGTAACTGCACTAAGTGGCCGCTAACACTTTACCTTCCACATAACCTGAACTTTCTCTAAGAAAATTCAACGAAGGCAGTGTGTATTTTAGCACCGATCGCATGTGTGCACTTATTTAAAGTAAAAACTATTTTAAAACAGAAGGACTGCATTATCACAGACTTTATCTCAGGGGTGGGGAAAGTCTGGCCCGAGGGCCATGTAAGGCCGTGAAATCATTTGGTCTGGCCCCGCCAAGACATTAGGGGTGAGTTCGTTAAATGTTTGACCAAATAGAGCGGGCAAGTGTTTAAGTTGATAACTTTGTTTGGCCCGTGAAGGATGTTATAAATATCCAAACGGCCCTTGGCAGAAAAAAAAGGTTCCCCACCCCTGTGTTTACCTCCTAATAATGTTTTTTTAAATATATATTTTATTGATTTTTTACAGACAAGAAGGGAGAGGGAAGGGAGAGGGATAGAGAGTGAGAAACATCGATCAGCCGCCTCCCGCACATCTCCCACTGGGTATGTGCCCGCAACCCAGGCACATGCCCCTGGCTGGAATCGAACCCGGGACCCTCCAGTCTACAGGCCGACGCTCCATCCACTGAGCCAAACCGGCCAGGGCAATGATGCAAATCTTTAAAGAAAAACTAAAAAGATGGATTGTCAGCGCTGTGGTAGAACAACAAAGGACAAATGAGATCATAGGCAAAAGGCCTAGGAGACTGACATCAGCAAGATGGCAGAATCAGAGATAGAGAAACTTTCCCCATGC
>NW_006289087.1:7399344-7401317 GCF_000327345.1 Myotis davidii
TTTTTCAGTGCTTGTTTGAGAATTTGATTTTTTCAGATCCCTAACGCTGATAACTAGCATACCCCGTGACCCAACAATTCCACTCTTAGGTATTAACCTAAGAAAATGAAACTACAAATCCAGAGAAACTATTGTATACATGTTTCTTGAAATGCCATTCGTAGGAGAAAAAAACTGGAAACAATCCACACAGCTCTCAGCAGATGGATGGGTAAGCAAGTTGAGGCACCTGCACATAAGGCCATGGTTCTTGGCAGTACAATGGAGCTCACCCCAGATATATGACACAGCAGGGGAAAATTTAAACGCATGATGCTGAAGGAATGCAGTCACACAGAAAAGAGTATATATGGTGTCTGTGAAGCGTTTTCCGATGCCTCATCTCATTTGATCTTCACAGAAGACCTGGAGTAGAAAGATAGGAGACTCAATGGAATCCTATTTTCTTTTCATTGGCCCAAAAACGGAGATTTAGAAAGCTTAGAAACTTTTGACCCAACTCAAAAGAAGTAAGAAATGGTGGACCTTAAAAATGACTTCAGGTTTTCTCACTGCACAGATTATAGTCAAACACTGCTGCAGTTCAATATTTTACTCTGCATGATCTACAATAATAATCTGCTTCGTGTTGCTATTTACTGCTGTGTTGCTGACAATTACCTGAAAGAGAAGTCGGGGTGCTTCAATGGTCTGGAAAAGGTTTAGCTAAATCAGAGAGCAGGACTAATTAAGCAAGTTTATTCCGTATCTATAAAAGGCTAAATTGACTCACGCATGCACGATACATATAAAGTTCTCACTGGCACCAATCTCACGTGTGTGTTTCCAACTGTCATTGTCAATCATGAATTTGGATGACACTTCTGTTATAGAGAAAGGGTGAATAGCGATATTAAAATATTTCTTCTTAATTTCTTTTCAATGTGCAAGAATCTGTGCACTCGGCCACTAGTAATCTCTAAACAGAAAGAAATCGATGTCTGAGAGAGAAATCAATGTTTGCCTAAGGCAAGTGCTGAATGAACTGACGATGAAGCCAGTAAGGCAGTCTTGTGAGATGAGGGAACTAGTCTGTATATTGATTTGGCTGGTGGCTAGGTGATTGGGTAAACTTGTCAGGATCATCAAACTATACATATCTAAAGTATACATTTCACTATATATATATGTATATAAACACGTATATGCTATGCCTAAAACATCTGAAGTTAATTATGACATTCAATTACATTTTCATAATCTTGAGGTTTTATCCCTACATCACTGTACAAAAATATACACTGAATTTTGGTACTTGTGCAAATATATTTTTCTATATTAACTTTCCTAATAATCATACTATTGAAAGGTAGATAATTATTTGGCATTTGATATTTTTTTAAATAAAATTTTCTGGTGCATTTTACTTGAGGAGGAATGAATAGCATCAAAAAGTAACTCTTACCCAATCTTACACATGCAGATAAGGACTATTAACTAATATATTAAATTGGTCCAGGAAGTATATTAAAATAATCTTAGTAATCATAAACAAGTCGGTTTACCAAAGGAATATAATTCAACTTTGTGATATTACTTAAAATGATACAATGGATTACTAACTAAAAATTATTTTATCATGTAATAGAAATAAAAATACTGCCTGGCAGATGTGGCTCAGTGTTTGAGTGTTGACCCATGAATCAGGAGGTCACAGTTCAATTCCCGGCGAGGGCGCATCCCTGGGTTGTGGGCTTAATCCCCAGTAGGGAGCGTGCAGGAGGCAGCCAATCAATGATTCTTTCTCATCATTGATGTTTCTGTCTAGCTCTCCCCCTCCCTTCCTCTCTCTGAAATCAATAAAAACATATGTTAAAATATATTTTATATTTAACATATGTCTTATGAAAAAATTTTATATATATGAAAAAATGCTCACTGACAAAGACACAGTAAAAGCAGTGGATCAATCAACCATAAAGCTAGTACAAGGC
>NW_006289087.1:7401693-7416015 GCF_000327345.1 Myotis davidii
ACTGTGTGTATGCAGAAAAGAGCCCATTAGAGGAATCTCTTAGCATACTAATCCCCGTGAGACTGGGTCATAAAACCTGGGATCCGGGATAGTTGCTGACTCAGGGCATCTCCATTTAATGTCTCCTCCAGACAATTATGAGCACACTTGTAAGACATGGGTTAAGTGCAGATTAATCCGTGAAAAAGAATCGCAAGCACTGAACAATTTGAAAAGTGTATTTGAATCACACGACTCAAGCTATGGACATTAAGAGAGAGTTTAACAAGAGAGCACACATGTATCTCTCAAGGTCCAATCTGAAAGAAGAAACAACAGTGTTAGTTATTTGAAAGAGGGATAATTATACTACAGATGATTCATTACACAATTATTGAATGGCTGAAGGAGCAAAAAACAAACAAGCAAAGATGTTTCCATGAGTAACCATAGGAGCCGTTGCCATGCCTGCATCTAGGGAAAGGAAATGCAGGAGGAAGACCTATGCACAAGAGTTCCGGGCACTTGGAGTCGGGGGTTTATACCCTTGCAGCCTCGAGGTCACCTTGGGGACAGATCTTAAAAATGCATCAGAGCCTCTGACCGCTTAAGACATTTTACTTATGTTCAGATCATGTGTCAGACAATCTTCGTAATGACCCACGTACTAGATACCCTTAGTTTCTCCCATCACGTGGAAGAGGTGAGAAGCAAACAAAAGCTCAGTGATTTGCTCCAGGTTATAACTGTCAAAACGATGTTCTGCACACATGCAGGAGGAGTCCAGGGCGTGTGATCTTAACCGTGAGGATACGGACAGACGAAGCTATAAAACGGATGATCACCGGTAAGCATGGATGGAAATCTGAGATTTTCCAAAAAACACAGAAGACTCATTTCAATACATGCTATTTTCTTTTCCCGCGGGAGAGAAGACTCAGAGAAAATAAGGAAGATGCCGGATTATTGCTAAAGTAATTTCCTTAGAGTATATTTAAAGGGATACTTCATCTGAACATGGGAAAAAATGCTAGAAACTCAAAATTTAGCAGTATTGCTGAATTTAATAATACTCTCTTATTATAGAGTATTTTTCTGAGTATAAATATACGTGAAGGTAAACAAAATATAAGAATGCACAGCAAAAAGTCACTCGTTAAGTCTTCAGAATTCATACTCCTTAAGCAAGGCAACATTAAAACATGATGCATTCTCTTGGACTGAATTTCCTCAATTTGGCAGGCAACAAACCCAAAATTAAGAAAACCTAAAAAGGAAAATTTAGAAAGTAAGACTCCAAATTAGTCACTATTGATATAGAGTACCCAAACTACATTAAAAAATCATTCAGTGACCCAAGTCGTGTTCCTCATTAAGGTTAAAGATCTGTTTGTAAAACATTGTCCCAATCACTATCATTTTTTTACCTGGAATATTCCCCCATTAACTCAGCGGGAAGATTCATCATTAAAAACAGCCTTTTTTCTGCTTATGAACTTCAATGATCTTTCCACTGGAGAACCAGCTTAAGCCCAATTTCTTCCAACCAACCTTTCGCTTCCACTGGGATGGACCAGCTGGGAGCATAGCAACCCTCTTGCCAAAAACAACTAGAAATGCCAATTAAAATGTGCCATTACTCAAAGGAAATTGAGAGATTCTGAAGCAACAAATACCAGGAGGCCAGAGACTCCAAAGAAAGGCCCTTGCAAAGGAAAATGAGCTCGAAGGTTCTTTCCCTGAGGACATTAATCAAATGTGGGGCCAGAAAGGAGAATTATGTTGAGCCCCATTTCACCTTCATGCCCATCCATTTCTCAATTTAACAAATGAATTCTATGTCTAGTGTTAGGATGCTTTTAGTGTTATCTATATTACCCAACCAAAATAATGGATATTAACTAAGCCTGGGGAGAAATAAAAAGGTTAAAGTTGAAGATTAAGCAGACTTTTAATTAACTGCCATAAAATCCCAGTGACAAATTCTAGTCCTATTTTTTTTTTTGCAGGAAAAAAAAATAAGGACAAATACATTTTCTCTGGATATAAACAAAGACTAAAGATGTGGAGAATAATTAATTGGAATAAGCATTAAACATCGTGTTCCCTACTCAAGAGGAGGAGCAAAATGATGATTATTTTTCTTGGTAGATGAGCAAGTAAGGGAGATTTGAATACCAATTAACTCCTGACCATTGGGTCAGAACAGCGTTTATTAAGAGTCTCGCTATCAAGTAATTCACAGCACTTCAGGCTGGACTGAGGCATTTCCTTAGAATGCGTGCAACCTCATATGTGACTTAAATAAGTTACTGAAAAAGGAGAGTAGTTCAAATCTGCATTGACCTGCACCTTGCCAGAATATTAAATATGTGTAAGGTCAGCTGACTTTTAAAACTTAGCCATTTGCCTGCAGTTTGCATTTGTTTGATGGTAATTCAAACAAATGCTGGCATTCACTTAGAGTTTTTACAAAAAACTAAATATACTCACGTAGCTATTCTAATGGGTGGGAGGTGGCATCTCATTGTGGTTTTGATGGTAATTTCCTGATGAACAGAGAAGCTGAACATCCTCTCACGAACCTGCTGGCCGTGTGTGTGTCTTCTTTGGAAATGTGTCCACCAATCAGATCTCCTGCCTACTTTTTAACTAGATTTTTTTTTCTATTTATGTTGCTGATTTTATTTCCTGTGCAAACGCTTTTTTAGTTTGGTGTAGTCCCCCACCATTTTTATTTTTGCTTTCGCTGCCTTGGCATTTGGAGTCAACTGCAGGCTGTTCTGTTCTTTCCTGTGTTTATGTAGGTCTTCCACAGACTGATACAGATCTCTTTCATTACTGCCTTTATATATATATATTTTTTATATAATATCAAACCAGCGAGGGCCTAACTGCCTTTCCATAACATGATACCGCATGTCTCCGAAGTTCCCTCACTCCTATTTCAGCTGCTCTTGCACTTCTCTACAGGGCGAGGCAGCCAGGCTCTGGAGTTCGCCTGGGCATGATGACTCTGTGCAACATTTATTTGCCATGTGACTTGGAAAAATGATGGCATGTTTCAGAGGCAGATTCCGCCCCCCTGTAAGAGGAAGGCAATCATGGTATCTATGACATAGGGGGGTGAGGTTCCTGGGACAATGCTGTGTGAGGTGATGCATGTAGCAAGTGCGAGGGGTCATTATCCAGCTGTCAGAGATCTGTGACGTTTAATGAAAATAATAATAGGGATAATCCCTTACCCGCAACAGAATCAATGTGACAGATGGACCTCAGGTGATCGAACTTTCGCGAACAACTTACTCCCTCTGTCGCCCGCCCTGAGTTACAGAGAGGGACCGGAGAGGTTTTATTGGTTGAGTACACAGAATACAAATCTTTCAGATAGATTATTGCCTGAAATATTATCTCCTCCTTTTTTCGGCCGTTTCTTGACTCTAAAATATCTCTATTTCTTCCTGGGATAAAAATTGCCCACTAATGAAAAAGTGCTCTCTCATTTAATAGTGCCTCTGATAGCCACAAGGAATACGATGGCTTTAACCCCTTCGTGACTGCTATGCATATACCGTGCAGGCTGTTTCTTCACCCATTTTCTTTGCAGCTTTTTAGCTCTTTCTTGAAAGACTACTATGTAATGAAGACTATTCCATCACTAACCTTCAGATGAGTGATGTGTTTCTACATGAGTGGAAATAAAAATAATGTTCAAATTTTATTTATTAGCCTATCAATACAGCTTCAAATATAAGTTACAAACAAATAAGTAAATATGGCATGATGGGTTATTCTTAGGAAAAATTCGAAGCCTTCTGTGGCCATAAATGACCATTTCTACTATTAATTTTAAAAAAAATATTTTTTTATTGATTTCAGAGAGGAACGGAGAGGGAGAGAGAGATAGAAACATCAATGATGAGAGAGAATCATTGATTGGCTGCCTCCTGCACGCCGCCTACTGGGGATTGAGCCTGAAACCCAGGCATGTGCCCTTGATCAGAATTGAACCCGGGACCCTTCAGTACGCAGGCGAACGCTCTATCCCCTGCGCACACCTGTGCTGTTTCAAGAGCCCTGGGGAAGTCGAATGTTTCCTGTTGCCTGAGGTAACCTCCGAGCAAATCCCACTCCTGTCCCCACACCCCGGCCACTCGCCCTTCTGCACAGGTGGCACCTATGCCTTTGTTTCCTTTTTTTAAAATATATTTTTATTGATTTCAGAGAGGAACGGAGAGGGAGAGAGAGATAGAAACATCAATGATGAGAGAGAATCATTGATTGGCTGCCTCCTGCACGCCGCCTACTGGGGATTGAGCCTGAAACCCAGGCCCTGACCGGGAATGGGAACCTGACCCCCCGGTTCAAAGGTCGATGCTCAACCACTGACCCACGCCAGGCGGGCTCTACTATTAAATTTTAATAAGTTAACCATTTTAAGTAGAAATACTACATATAAATGAGCTGTCAGTAAAAGTGTCCCATTATGTCGGTGACAAGTTAGCAAAAACATATATTATGCATGATCATTTTCTTTTGCAAAAACAGTATTTTTTACTCTTTATGACATTCCATTTGAACATTTTGCACACACTGAATTCACATCTCTTTCCGGGAGAAATGAGATTTTCATTTCCAGTGGCTTGGGTATAAATGTAAGGTCAAGCCGGTGCCAGGTTGATCTGAAGAATACCGGATCTATTACCTGGAAGTGGCGCTCAATAGTTCTTACCCCGGGTGACAGAATGCCGTCCCTCACCGGCTGAGAAATCTCTTTCTGGTTCCAATAATACCTCTAATTTACTGTTTTATTTGGAGGATGAATTAGATGTAAAATACACGTAATTGGATTTAAATGATTGAAACCATTTTGCTCCTTCTGAGAAAATAACAATCTTAAGCAAGTCACATTTCCTGTTGACACAGTGGCCAAAGACTGAACAAAACACTGATGCTCTTTCCAATTATTTTGAGAATGGTGATTATAAAGACGACTTAAAAAGTCCCACATTTGAGATTATATGCCTAAGTATAGATTATGCCCCTGCAAGTAGTTCATGTAAGATGCTATATAATGTTTCCATGAGGTAACCTTGCTTAAAATAAACTTTGAACGTGTTTTTAATGTTCTTAGTATAGTATGTGCTTATATTTAGGGGCTGGAAATGTGTCTTTTGTGGGAATTGTAATATTTTGATACAATCTAAAGACATTTAAACATGGGGTTCAATAACTATTGATGGAAGAAATTGAAAAAGGAAGGCTAATGAAGTGAATGACTAAGCCAGATAGGACTATTTTTAATAAAAGTGTATGACCGTAAAGCATAAATAATAATAGTTATGCAGGGTTCAACCATATTTGGAAAAAACATACTAAGGAAAATATTGATTTATTACTGCAGTTGTATCGCCATGTATCAACTAAAAATATATTTAAATTATACTTGGATTTATTCTATAAGTACAATCAAATTTTTACCAGATTTATATATACTTGGATGAAAGTTTGGTTTACACTGGTTGTACTTTAAAAATGATGATTGAGCATATATGGAAACTCTCTCCTGTTTATTTCAGATGTGCCAAAATGACACTCCATCCAGGAAAATAAGGAAGGGAAATTGCCAGCATCCAAATGAAAGACATCTCTACCAGAAAATAAATTCAGAGATGTAAAGAACCTAAGGGTTCCATCAGAATTTTCACAAATGGATGGAATCTGGCGTCTTGAGGTCTGTGCAGGGTTTGGGAGGACTGAAGGGTAAATACATATCCCCCATCCTTCCATTCTTTGACTATGGACAAAAAGAGACCTCCTGCCAAATCCAAGTTGTTGTAACATGACAATAGTGCCAGAATTGAAAAATAAACTAAGAGAGACGAGAAAAACCCAAAGCAATGACAGCAACTCATATATAGTAATTTGATATGTCATGGGGAAGCATTTTTAATCAGCTGGGAAATAACAATAATCCATAAAAGTTATTGGAAATATGTGTTATCCATATTGGGTTATAATGAAACTGGATTTCTACTTCATTGTCTACACAATCTGTTAATAGAGAGATCAGAGACTTAAATATATAAAAGAAATATAAAGTGTCTGAAAAATAGCATACAAGAATATCTTTATATAACTAATGTAAGAAAAATTTTCTTAAGGCACAGAAAGCACAAACTATATAGTAAAAGATAAGCAAATTAAACTACATTATAATAAGAGTGTTTGTTTATAAAAAATATCCATAATGTGAGTTAAAATATAATAATGGTATATTTATATAACATATGCACACTGTTAATACACAAAGCCAAAAATTTTTTAGTATTCATCCTATATAATAAAAGCCTAATATGCAAATCAACCAAATGGCGGCACTACCGTGGAATGACCGGTTGCTATGACATGCACTGACCACTAGGGGGAAGATGCTAAACACAGGAACTGCCCCCAGCCCACAGGCCCCAGGCCAGCCAAGGTGGGTGCCAGTGGGTGCCCCCCCCCACAGAAGGAGGCGACTGGCAGCAAGGCCGCAGGCCCCAGCGTTGTGGGGGGAGGCGGATGGTAAATGGGTGGCACCAGACCAAGGCAGGTGTGAGTGGGGGCTCCCCAACCACCCCACCCGTTGCCCCACAGATCAGCCCTGATTGCCAGGCAGGCCTAGGGATCCTACCCATGCACGAATTTAGTGCATTTGACTTATAGTAATATATAATAAACAATGAAAAGTCCTTAAGAAAACAACTAATAATTCAATAGAGAAATGAATAAGAAACATGAACATGAAGATGCATTTGACATAAATACAGCGGGTCCCCCAAAATGTATATACACACACTGTGACTAATTATGAAGGCAGTATTTATTAAATTAAATTTCATTTTCAAAATTGAACTACCAGCTGTTAAATTGTATACATATATATTTTGGGGGCACTCTGTATAATTATGAATAATCATCTGTAGGTAAAGGCATGCTCAAACTAAGTAGGGATTATGGAAAGGCTAGTTAAAATGAAAGTGAAATATTTCACATTTATCTGAATAACAAAAATAAAATAGTAAAATGCCAAATGTTGGTAAAATTGTAGAACAATTTCATTCATAAAAGATTATAAGCACTTTTCATAATTACCCTAAAATCTGCATATATGAATGTTTGTCATAGAGTGGCCCAATCCCCCCAAATATGGAACAACCCAAATATCCATACATAGTAGAGTGGATAAATTGTGCTATTTTAGTAAAAATGAATTTTTTACCTTGAAAAAATAAAAGAATTAAAGCTGCATTCATCAACATGGCTGAATCTCAATATCACAATATTGAGTTTAGAGAAGAATGTCACAGAATAATTTATATTTCCAACTTTATTAAAATTTAAAACAGGCCAAAGGGGAAAATTATTATACTTACCTGGCAGGGGAGATACCATGACCACAAAGGGGAAAATTATTGTCACATAAATACCATCTATAAAAGTGAAGAGTGAAAATGAGTAACAGATATTTAATTTTATAATTACCCCGTGTGGGAAGGTGGCCCTAGAGGTGGGTGTACGTAATTAAATAGCATGAGCTCAGTTGAAAGAAAACAGATCTAGATATGTTAAAATATATATAACTATAAAATAAGCTTACTTCTCATGCAACTAAAAAGTTCTATGAAGTATTTATTCATTTACACTTTCTGTTAACCTCTTTCTGTTTATCTCTCAAATTTCCCCTTGATTTTCCTTTAGAATACAGGTTCCTTTGCAATCAATATATACTGATTTAGCTATAGAATACCAATACTGTTGAAATTATCTAAGGAACTTTTTCACATGCCGTGCTAAAACTTGCCCTTCAGAATTAGAATTAGATTCATCATTTCTCTCTTTCTTTCTTTCTTTTTGATTTTTTTGAGACATATTTCCATGAAACCTAGAAAATATTGATAATTATTATCAAAATACAGATTAAAAAGTGAGAAAGAATAGGCACAAAGTACATATAGTTCAATTACCACTGTGCAGATAAAATAATTAAATACATATTTGACGAGAAACCTGAAACTTTATGAAAATATGTAAAATTGTATTAGCAGATATAAAACTAGATCCTAAATAACAATAGTGTGTTTTTGTCTAAAAGAGTAAAGTAGCATGGGACTGTTGATGTTTCTTAGATAATACATACAAATATATTCATATATATATATTTGACTTTCATTTAGAATTGCAACCAGTGACTTTCTGATGTACGCAATGTCAAAGAATAAAAAAAAATTAAAAAGAAATATAGGGAAAAGATTTCCTTCACATCAAAGGATCATTAGAACATCAGGCAAACTCAGCAATTAAACAACCAACCAAAAGAATCCGTTACCTATATTCCTAAGGGGGAGAGATGGTGGTCGGGCACAGTCTTTCTGAGAATATAAGCCTGCACGTCTCTCTAGGGTACTTAGGAGGCATTGAATTTGGGGACTGGTGGACTCTCAGACGTAAGTGGATTGGCACCACCTGCAGAAAAGTGTTGGCTCCAATGAGATTGTCATCGATTAAGTGTCGCTGGGAGTTGTGTTTTTTGAGGTGAGTCTGTCAGCTGTGAGGCACTGACATTAATTGCTTGCAAAACTGAGTTCACTGAGGTGAGTTTACCTGTTGAACAGGGCTAAGTCTCCTTCTGGTGACTATCGGTTTCTATGGCTACGGACCAATGAGTCCTTTTCATGTTTCTCAAGCCCTTTGAACTCATCAGTCAACGCGGTAAGAGAGGAACATCAAAGTTGATCCTGATCTTCACGACCACGGTTAATTTTTAATGAAAATGAAGTTTCACCTGTGCAGATCTGGGTTTGTTTGGCACATTAATCAGCATGGTTTTAACCTCCTTTATTCTTTGAGTAGTTTTTTGAGTCACCTGTTGAGACCATGATAGTGTTTCCGCCTTCATGACTCTGGATCACAGATATCAAACAATAGCACAACAAACAATATAATTTTATTATAGAACTAGAGGCCCAGTGCACAGATTCGTGCACCAGTGGGGTCCCTCGACCTGGCCTGTGGGGATTGGGCCGAAACTGGCTCTCCAACATCCCCCAAGGGGTCCCGGATTGCAAGAGGGCACATGCCAGGCCATGTACACCCACTGGTGTACAGTCAGGGCCGGGAGGGACCGTGGGAGGGCTCCAGGGCATGGCCAGGGACCCCACTGGTGTACAGTCAGGGCTGAGAGGGACTGTGGGAGGGCTCCAAGGCATGGCGGGCCCATCTGGCCCAATCCCCATCGGCCTGATCCCAGCAGCAAGCTAACCTACAGGTCAGAGTATCGGCCCATCTGACCCAGTCCCCCATCGGCCTACTCCCAGCAGCAAGCTAACCTACCCCTGGTGGTCAGTGCTTGTCATAGTGACTGGTCGAATGGTGGAACGAGCAGTTGGACACTTAGCATATTAGGCTTTTATTATATAGGATGGGTCTATAATAAAATTATCAAATGGATAAAAATACTTTGGAACAATGTTCCAAGTTTTCCCAGTCATGAACAACAACCCAAATTCTATGACTTCCTGAGTCTACTTGCAAATAATAAAATTATCAAATGGATAAAATTACTTTGGAACAATTTTCCAAGTTTTCCCAGTCATGAACAACGACCCAAATTCTATGACTTCCTGAGTCTACTTGCTGTAGTCAGGAATTTCACCTGTGGTTTTAGTCCAGGTAGGACATTAATTGTTAGCAGCATCAGAGACTCCTAGTTGTCCAAGTGAAATCTAAGGCTATTTTGTCTTCTCTGCATTGAGGGGTGAAGATTACTGTACTACTGCCCAGCTGGTGTTGCTCAGTGGTTTAGCATTAACCCAGGAACCAAGAGGTCACTGGTTTGATTCCCAATCAGGGCACATGCCTGGGTTGTGGACTCAATCCCCAGTGGGGTTCCTGCAGGAGGCAGCCAACGATGATGTTTCTCTCATAGTATTCTGGGTAGTGTGACTACATTAGGTAATTCACACTGACTGATTATATTTTAAATTAAGCAAGCTTTGTCTTTATAGCATGTGGAATAAGTGAATTATTCACAAAGCTGACATCTATGTATACACGCATATTTTATATGTCTTTATATAATATATATACTGGGTAGATTTATAACATTTTTCTTCAATTTTAGTAATTTTCTATTCCCTACAGAAGGCCACGGTTCAGTCACTGTAACAATTTGGATTTTCATTAGAAGTCGGATTTTTTTTACGACTGGTATTTTAAAATTATTATTTCTAATATAAAAGTCACCAACAAATGATGTTAAGTCGAAATTCGGTATTAAGTACTTTCTAGACCATCCAGAACAAAAAGCAGAATACAGCTTGGCTCAAGGGGACAGACAAAAGCAAACCCAAAGGGAAGAGCAAGATAACAAGCAGTTTAAAAGGGAACAAATGGCCCTGGCTGGTTTGGCTCAGTGGATAGTGACTTTACCAAGACCAATTACTCAATGAAAAGACTGTGGGTCTGACTCTCTTATATTCTGTCTAATGTTCTTAAAGGGGGAACAAACCTATTTGGCTACCAAGTCGAGGATAACCATATAAATTCATCTGTTGGAATCCAACAAACGAATCCCAGCTCAGACCTTGCTTTAGACTGTTTCATGGCAGCCGATCTGAAGGATCAAAGTTTGGGCACAGAGCAGCTGCTGGCGCAAGGACCTTCTGAAACTCTCCCAAGGTCAAGTCAGGAACCAACCTGACAACACCTCAACTTCCCTTTCAGTATCTTCCAGTAAGTACATTACCTGCACTCCTAAGAAAACATTCGTTCCTAATGCACACCTCATTTATTTTTTAAATGTAAAGAGGATTCCAGGAACAAAAGGCCTTCTTACCATAAAGCACCACCATCACTGCTTTGTAAATAAGGGTTCCAAAATCATATCCAATCAAATCTGTTTTGAGTTTGTTGTTGTTGTTGTTATTGTTAATGTGTATTAATTTAACTCTTAATTTAATTTTCAAAAAATCTAATCTTTTGATGAAAATGTCATTAGCAGAAGCTAATGATGAATTCATATATGAAGCGAACCACTGCATAGCTCATTAAAAATAAATAGTATGGAGTTAAGTAAACTGTTGGAGAAAATTAATGAACATCAATTAAGTTTTATTTTTTCAAGTTCTCATTTTGAATGCTAAATTCTTCGTTTTCAAATAATCCCATTATTAAGTTTTGAAACATTTGCCCAAGCAAGTCTTTCAGTTCCTCACAAGTGTATAGATATTTTTGAGACAATTTATTCTGAATGTTCTTACTGAGAGAAGGCTATTTACTCTCTTGTGCTTTCTAGCTTTTCTGATTTTCTAGTGGTTCTTAATTAATCAGCGGAGTCAAAAAGTCTTTATTGAGGCTTTTCTATGAGTTCAGCTCCTGTTTCATTGAACTGCCTCATCACAGCGATTTAACACTTGTTGAAGAGTTAAATAGCCAAGGTTCACCTGGGTGGCTAGCTTAGTGTTTGAGTGTCTCTTGTGTGTCAGGAGGTGACAGTTGAATTCCCGGCCAGGGCACATGCCCAGGTTGTGGACTCAATCCCAGTCTGAGGCGTGCAAGAGGCAGCCGATCAATGATTCTCTCATCATTGATGTTTCTCTCTCTTTCTCCCTCTCCCTTCCTCTCTGAAAACAATTAAAAAATTTTTTCTTAAAGCAAAGGTTCTATTACCACGTAAAATAAGGAGATCAAATATAAAAACATGGGTTCACCCGGTTCTTTCATTAAGTTTTCACAAACTGTGCCATTTTGTCCAAAGTTAAGAAAATCTGAAGCATCCTTTGGGCTACTATAACAAATACCATCGACTGGCTACCCTATAACCAACATATCACCACCCCACTTTTTATTAGTATCACTAAATACATGGATACAACTATGAAAATTATTGTTTTTCGAGTTTCCATCTTGCCATGAGAACAAGATTTTCATTTAAAAAAATGGAGAAAACCTCCCCCATCATCAGCATACACTTTTAACACTATACTGGTGCTCAAATTCCTCAAGATATAAAGAGCTTGATGGGCTAAAAAAGAAAACACCTAACTTCTATTTCTATGAAAATATCATTTACAATAAAAAGGTGGGACATTTAAATTGATGCGCGACAGAAGAAAAAGTCACTAATAAGTTTGCAAAGAATAATGATAACATAAAAATATTGAGCTCAGTCATTTTTGGTATGAATTTCACATGATATCAACCTAAATTTAAAATAAAAACATTAATCTCAAATATAAATTACTTTTACTTTCACATTCCTAAGTGAAGCTGTTAAGAATATGTATAGGCTTAACTGTGTATATTTTGGGAGAAAGATCACATTTCGCATTGACTATTAGTCTCAGTAATCTTAAAAATCCACTACTTTCATTGTACAAAAATGGAGAGTGGAAATCTTGAAAAACTATCAGAGGTTGCAAGTACACATCTGCTACATAAGCAGCAGCTTTATTTAACAACTATATAAGCAGTCTCTAAGTACTTCTTATGTTTCAAATATAAGGGAAGATTCTGTAAAGCATTCATCACTAGAGATATGGAAAACTTCATTTTGGAGATAGAGAACCCCAGGGATTGGCAATTGCATTATTTGGGCATGATTTAGAGAAAATATAAAGATCTTTTCTTTTTTCTTTTTGAGAAAACAAAAATTACAACAATGATCTTTGGATGGCTCAACTAGTGTGTTTTAAGTTTATGTTTGATCATTATCCAGGTGCACATGATTTCATGCCCTTAAATATCTGGGGTAGGTTAGTAAATATTCATACAAGTTAGATATTGCAACACACTATTAATCCATTTCTGAGATTTCGTGCATTATGTAATTCAAATACTTCAACTTCTAGTTTCAAGTGGAGTTCTTTTATCCTATATAATAAAAGGCTAATATGCAAATTGTCCCCTCAGGAGTTCGACTGACTGGGAGTTCGACCGCTCGCTATGATGTGTGCTGACCACCAGGGGGCAGCATAGAACAAAGGAAGGCCCCCGCCTGCAGCCAGAAGGCCCTGATCGGCCCTTATCACCAGCCAGGCCTAGAGACCCTATCCATGCATGAATTTCACGCACCAGGCCTCTAGTAACCGTTATAAAAGAAAATTATATTGAAAAGTATATGAAGACTCTAGTACTTTCACAAAATACTACCACTTATTCTCAGAGGTTTTCTTGAAGTGTTTAGTGGGAAAAGTTTCTTAGTTTTTGTTATTTAGATGATGAAGCAAAGATCTTGGATACTTAAGTTGTAGACTTCTCTTTTACTTTAAAAAATATATATATGTTTTTATTGATTTCAAAGAGAGGGAGAGAGACATAGAAACATCAGTAAGAGAGAGAATCATTGATCAGCTGCCTCTTGAATGCTCCCAACAGGGGACGGAGCCTGTAATCAGGGCATGTGTCCTGACCAGGAATTGTACCGTGACCTCCTGGTTCATGAGTCGACACTAACCTCTGAGAATATCAACCAGGCTATTTTACTTGTACTAATTTTATGCAAACATTCACGCTATTAAAATGTAACAATTCTTACAGCAAAAGCTACATTATCTTTGAGTGGGATTTATTGTTTTTAATGGACTGAAATGTAGAAATTTAATTTTAGGGCTTGTGCATATTTACATCTGTACCATTTTATGTTTTTGTTATAAAAAATCTTTAAACAAATTTGAAGAGGAACCTTGATACCTTTACACCTTTTAAAGCTGCCAAATGATACCATTTCTTATGTGGCAGCCTAAGCATGTCCGGGCCTTTTTTTTTTGACAGAGATGAGATGAGTTTCTCTTACTTGGTAAACACTGAACCATTTGGGTGCTAGCTCTCCTTGAATTGCTGCTTTTAATATCTTAAAGTCCCCTGTGGCTTATGTCTCAGCCCAGGTTGATGTTCAAAACTATCCACGAATAAAGTTGGGAAGAGAGATGGCCACAAACAGTGACTAGTCTCAGGAGGACCACAAAGCCCCACCTGCCTTCAGGTTTTCAATTTCAACTCTCCCACGGCTCATAAATCCGAATTACGGAAGGTTTCTTTTTTAAAAATCTAACTTGCATAGATGGATTGATCATTACCCAGGTGCACGTGATTTCACATCCTAAATATGTAAATATCTGGGGTAGATTAGTAAATATTCATACAAGTTAGATATTGCAACACACTTTTAATCCATTTCTGAGATTTCATGCATTATGTAATTCAAAGACTTCAATTTCTAGTTTCAAGTGGAGTTCTTTTATCCTATATAATAAAAGGCTAATATGCAAATTGTCCCCTCGGGAGTTTTTTATATATATA
>NW_006289087.1:7416136-7434355 GCF_000327345.1 Myotis davidii
TGACTAAAAATTTTATTTTTTTTTTAAACGAGCAAAATGGCTGCAGCCTTCTCACCAAACAGCGGATACATTTTCTGACATTACTCTAGTCTCCAACAATAACCTGCAAATTATTTTCATACAATGTTCATTTTTTTTATGTTATCGTCAAATTTCAGCATGCTGATGAAGTTTAAGGAGAACTCCTATGGCTGAGAAGAAATACCTCCTTCTACAGAGATTGTACAATTTTTGTTCTGCAATGATCATGGACATAATGTTTTATTTCTGGGCGTTTGTTCCATATAGGGGTTGCATGTTAAAGATAATTGACATTCTTTTAATATTTAAAAGGACATAGAATGTTGAGTGTTCCAAAAGAGAAAACCTTCGTTTAGGTCAAGCTATTAACATAGCATTATGATAGTATGATATTGTGTTGTTTTGCCTGTGTTATATCTTTTCTACTTATTCCTGAACTGACACCATTAAATTAAACTCTGAATTGAGGATTTTGCTTTTGCTGTTCAAATAATAAGTTGCATTTTATTTTAAAATTAAAATCGGAAAATGTTTGTCTTTTCAACACATATTAAATATTGGAAACCCATATCATATGCAAAAATTAAAAAAAGAACTTGACCCATACCTGGCACCATGTACTAAAAATCTATTATAACGCCCAAAACTACAGAACTTCCAACATAAAACATAATAGAAAACCTTTTGCTCTTGTAACCACAAAATTATTTCTTATATATCACAGCAGTTGCATAAGTCATAAAAGAAAAAAAAAACACAAATTAAATTCATCAAAATAAGAATGTCTACTCTTTGAAAGACCTTGTCAAGATAATAAGAAATCCAAACTAACATAGAGCTTACATCTTTATAAAAAGTCCAGCAATTCTGTACATATGTAAATATACATGCATCACATGATCCAATCTCTAATTCTATGTTAATCCCCCAAAAATGTGAGTGAAAGATTATACACTAATGTCCACAGCAGTTTAACTTGTAATTGTCCCAAATTTTCTACAATTATATACATTTTTTTCTCCCAATTCCTTTTGACAAGAGTGCTTTTGTGAGATGTCAAAATCATAATTGTTTGTTGTTGTTTTTTAAAGAAATATGTCTTCTAAATTCTTAACAGTGCATATCATAGACTCGAGATATTTCTAGCTCTTAGAGTTCGATCTATGTAAGGCTGGACAATAGATCAATACATACACTCCATCCTTCAGGATAAATCAGTTAGTGGTGAATGAAAGAAATCCATTCACCCAGTAAACACTCCATCAGTGAGGATGAAAGGAATTATCACTAAAACAGATGATACAACAACAAGGATTCAAATGTGAAGTTTGGGGATTCTTGTCGGTTTGGTTTGTTTGTTGTTGTTAATGGACAGTCATTGTTGGTCGTGATGCAAAAAGCACAAAATATTGTGTGTGATTTACATGCACACACAAAAGGTTTATATGATTTGATATTTTCCCTGCAAATACCTGCACAGTTGAACAAAGTAAAAAGTGGAGATTTCTTTCATCACAAATACATTTTGTGTCAAGTCTTTCACGCCACAAATTAATCTACAGGGGTAAAGCCCCAACCCGGACACTGTGAGGTCAAAAAAAAATAACTCATCTGCATGGTGAGGGCTTGGTTAAGACTGAAAAGGCATTAATTTATGGGCGGAAGACGTGAACAGAAAACGTGTTCCGACTGGTGGCAACAGGCTGCCCCAGAAAGCAGTAAGTCTATAGGATGACTTCAGCCAGGTAGCCCTGGAGCAGTGGTCGGCAAACTCATTAGTCAACAGAGCCAAATGTCAACAGTACGCTTGAAATTTCTTTTAAGAGCCGAATTTTTTAAACTTAAACTATATAGGTAGGTACATTGTTATTAACTTAATTAGGGTACTCCTAAGGCTTAGGAAGAGTCACACTCAAGGGGCCAAAGAGCCGCATGTGGCTCACGAGCCGCAGTTTGCCGACCACGGCCCTGGAGCAAGTGACCTCACACCATGAACTGCGAGTAAGGGATGCTTCTTGCACAGACTGAGGCCCAGATCTGGACTGAAAAAATGTAAAAATCTCTGGAGAGAGAGAGAGAGGAGAGCGAAAGAGAGAGAGAGAGAGAGTGAGAGAGAGAGAGAGAGACAACATTCACAAAACTTTTATTACAGTCTATGGTTATCTTTGGTCCACTTTATTATTAGTGATTGCTGTTATTCTCTTCATGTGGCTAATGTATACATGAAACTTTATCATAGGTATGAATGTATAGAAAAAACCATGGTAGGTATAGCGTTTGGTACCACTATCCACAGTTTTTGGCATCCAGTGGGGGCCCTGTAACATGAGCCTTGTACTTAAGGGGGGACTATTGTAGTTTAATCACAGATCTCTTAGCTTCCATACCACAAAAATAGTTATTAATAGGCTCTGGCCATACAAAGAATATATGGGTAGACCAGGATCTGAAATACTTCCCATCCACTTCTCTCTTTCACGATTTTCTGGAGTGTCAAGATTCTCAAGATTTCAGGCAACAGAAATAATAACTAGTTACTACTCTCTGGGCCGTGGCTGGATCCTGACTGTAGGTGATAACTCTTGCTGGTGTAACCCCTCTGTGTGAAGGCCGTCTATTTTTATCCATGGAGTGGTGCTCACCTACTCCTCTCTCTTTGTCATAGAGACTCCTCTTAGAAAGCCACAGCAGCCTGGCCAGCCTGGCTAGGTGGTTGAGAGTCATCCTATGAACCAGGAGGTCAGGGTTCGATTCCAGGTCAGGGTACGTGCCTGGGTTGTGGGCTCGATCCCCTGTGTGGGGCGTGCAGGAGGCAGCCGATCAACGATTCTCTCTCATCATTGATGTTTCTCTCTCTCTCTCCCTCTCCCTTCCTCTCTGAAATCAATAAAAATATATTTAAAAAAAAATAGAAAGCCACAGCAATAGTTCCCTCTGACCCCAGTAGCAATCTAGGCACCAAAATCTTTCCTCAGAGTCCCAGTATGTGGTCCTGTGGTGTCCACTTCTTGTGGGGCCACAGGATATGAGGGGTCCATCTACTCATGTTCCGGATAAAAGTCATTTCTCTTTCCTCATAAGATTTTACATCCTAGCCCATTGTTTTCTAGCTTCTATGTGCCATTCATACAAACTGGATTATAAGGCAAGAATCCAGCTCAAAGTTTCAGCTCTGAGGATCACGTAGAATTTAAATAACTCTTCCAGGAGTGCTGCTTGATGAATCCCATTTGTTTTATTATTTCTGAAATACTGCAATAAATAATTTTAATTGGGTTGCTCTTTGAACAAATGGAGAAACCAGCGTAGCAATCCATGTCTCTGGAAATACGGGGATGGAATCCTAATCCCCTTTATGCGCCCTACATGCATAAAAACATACTCCTTGTTATCCAGGAAAAATTAAGCGTGCAGTGCTGGAATTCAGAATTGTGAAAACGTTGTGAACTTTTGCCTGTACTTCTGAGCCATCATCTTTATGAGGCTTTTCAGAAAATACCAGACGTCAATGTGCTAGGCTCTCATTGACCCGTTATCATCTCATTACAGGAATGTTAAGTATTTATGTCATGCACAGAAACAATTTGGTTAGCAAATTTACAGAATATTATGATTTCAGCCCCAAAATGAGATACTCCATTGAAAGCATTTATGTGAATTGACACAGGGCTTTATTAGAGATGATATGAAACAGAGTACAAATCAACCAGTATGTTTTCCTGCATCAAAATCCAGAGGAATCACAGTGCTTTATGTTAATGCATTAAGTTGCTCATGTCAGGAGAGGAGCCATAGAAAAATGCAGGACCCATTAGCAGCTACTTCATCAACCCTAACAGAATGCTTACATCTCCAATAAGAAAGGCAAAAAGGAGACTTGCATTTATCAAATGCCTTTTAATGTCAGCTTCTCACTTAATGCTTTTATGTCCATACAACAGAATGAACTGAGGGGCCCTGTATAATTAATTCATCCCTGTTAATAGTCAGCTGGTAAACATAAATATTATGTCAATACTCTCCTAAGACAGAAATACAACAGTCGTAAAAATAATGGGAAAAGATACCAAAGTGCAGAATCAAAATTGAGTGGGAGTGGACAACTACCAATGAGTGTCTGTAAAAACTTTTGGAAGGCGAAATGTGAATAAATTAGTGGTAACGGATTTAGCAGAGTGGCCAAAACCAAATGAGTGTGCAATGGGGGGGAAGTGGAACATGTAAGCCAATTTGTGTCACAAAGTAATTGGCGAGAAAATAAAGTTCCATACTCAAGAGCTAGTTGTCCACACAAACACAAGGGAGTTGAAATGTTTTGTGTCTTTCCAATAAGACCACAAAGGGGTGGGGCAGGCAACAGCATCAACTTCGAGGTATTATTTGGATTTTTAAACCATATGCATGTACTTCATGGAGGAAAATATTTTTAAAAATTTTAAAAATTGAGAAAAGATAGCTTCTATCTTTGTATTTTACCCTTTCGTTGAGTTTTTGCATATAGTAAACAAACAAGAATGTGTGTACAAGTGAGTGAGTGTGGCTACCTCAAAGTCATACTGATAACATTCTAGTGAAGAAATAGAGACTCAGGACATCTATTCATTCTAAGACACACAGTAATGGATCGATGTGAGTCACAAACCCTGGCTGTTTTCACTCTGTGTTGAGCGTTTTGCCATCTACATCATGCTAGGTATTTTTCATTGAGAAATACAGGAGATATAAATAGGTCTAAAGACAAAACAATAGGTATCTGCTTTAAGAAAGAAAACAAGGAGACCAAAATGTTGGTCAGTGAAAAATTATTGAGAATTGATGAACACAAGTGAGATTCTCCATGACTAAATGAAAAGCAACATCTAGATCAGGGGTCCTCAAACTTTTTAAACAGGGGGCCAGTTCACTGTCCCTCAGACCGTTGGAGGACCGGACTATAGTTTAAAAAAAACTATGAACAAATTCCTATGCATACTGCACATATCTTATTTTGAAGTAAAAAAACAAAATGGGAACAAATATAATATTTGTATTTGCATGTGGCCCGCGGGCTGTAGTTTGAGGACCACTGATCTAAATGGTACACAGGTGTATCACAGTACCATGACATGATTAAGCTGTCCAAATAATCACATTAAAAGGATTGCTAATCACCAAATAAGGTTGCCCAAGAGAGGGGTCCTCAAACTGGGGAATATTCATGGTGGAGATTACCTGAGGATTTTGCAAAGGGAAATAAGCGAGGCTGTTCAAAAATACTCATCTTTCATGGTCTCCGATTTGATAAACATTAAATGTAGACCATGCGGGAGAATGCCTCTTGTTGAGACATTACCTCAAGTCTTCTGTCTTACCTCCCTTATCTGACTGACCATTCTCTCACATTCAATAAAGAAAAGCATACTTCTCACGACAATTGGGCATCACTCCAGGGTTTACAATGCCCTACCCGGAGGCAAATCACTCTTTGGAGGAGATTGGAGCTTATAAAAGATAAGGAGCTTTCTTTAAGAAAAAGATTACAAAACTGTAAATAGGAAATTAGGTCTGAACGTAAATATTTATTTAGAATAAGGAAAGAGAGCATAGATAATTACTGGAGCCCTGGAGTTCAAGGTCCGTTTCTTGTGAAATTGCTTTAGGCAATTTACCAGAACTGCATACAGAGAAATGCTTCTTGCTTGCAATCTGTCTTCATTGCCTCTCCTAGCAGGACCTACAACTAACAGCAACTCCCAGCAATCAAAGGGGTCTGTTCTAGGGAGGGGCTCTGAACTTGAGCTTCTCGACCTTCATGGCCATCTACTTCGGCTTCTGGGCCTCCAAATAAAGATACAACTTATACGTGGAATCTAATGAATAAAATACACTAACAAACAAAATAAAAACAGACTCGCAGGTGCTGAAAACAGACTGATGAACCATTCGAAGTTGAAAATACAGTAAGTCGAAAATGCATTTAATACCCTTAACCAACCAAAAAGCATAACTCAGCTTTGCCTATCATGAACACAAGCTCAGAACACATTAGCCTACAGTTGGGTTATTATCTTGAGTTTCATTGAACACAAGCTCAGAACACATACTTTAGCCTACAGTTGGGTTATTATCTTGAGTTTCATCAGCATATAGCTTCATTTTCCCCACACCTGACTTCATCTCTCCTCTACCATATTAGTCTGCCTTCTACAGTTTCTCATCGTTTTCAGTGTGTGGTTTAGCAATTCTCTAACGATAAATCTCAATCTTCCTATGATTTCTACCCTTAGTCTCCATTCTGTGTTGTAAACAACATAAGTTTATTTCCTCTTTCATTTGAGGTGCTAACCCATAAACTTAAGAATACAGCTTTTCCCATTTCAAAGTTAAATCTGCATATTGCTCATTACTTTGTATATTATTCACTGTGTCAAAAGTCTCATTATAGTTTTTCCCCCCAGAAATAGGAATGATGTTTAATTATGGATGAGAAATTTACCACTGATGTTGCTCTGAACATCATGACTGCACTGGGACAGTGTAGCAATTTTAATATTTGTGTAAAACCATCCTGCCCCTCAAATGCTTCCTTATCACGTTAAATTACACCTTACAAGTCAACAAGGAATAATTAAGAATGGCAGATTTAATGCCCTAAGGTCACCCTTCTTGCGTGTTTGTATTTTAATGCAAATAGTGCCTTCACATTTATTTCCATTAAGGTTAATCTTAATAGGTTCAAGTTTTAGTCTTGACTGGTTGGCTGACCTTGGACAAATTTATGAATCACTGTGGATCTTTCACTCTTTTACTACTTATGTGATGTTCGGAAACTTCTCAACCTCAATTCATTTATTTGCTTAAACTTCTGATGCAAATCACCCCCCAGTGAGCTGAGATCAGTATCATTTGTGTGGGATGCTTTACCTACAGATGCAAGGGGAGCAGAGGAGCAATCATTGCATGTGTGGGAGGCTGAGAATGCTGTTTTCACAAAATACTGGGGGGGGGGGGGAGGAGCGCAAAAAACAAGTGTCCAAAATCAACTGATAAATTCACATTTCAACCTTCCCCTAATACAAGAAACCCATGAATTCTCTGTGTCTCAATTGGATGCGGATCAGGAAATTAAATCTCTTCTCTAATGCAATCGTGTCTGTGGACGTGATAAGAAAAAGAAATGCTTTACCTCCTTAAAAAATAAGAATAAGGAAACATACACTATAACATATGAGGGAAAAAGCATCTTCCCAGAGAGAGAACGGTGCCAAGATACAATGATAGCTGCAGTCTAAGACGTGCTAGTGCCCTATTTTTCATCCAGCAGGTAATTCAAAAACTCGACTGGCGGAATGAAAAGAACAAAACTCCTAGAATCACCAAAAAATTTTAAGTAAAATAAACCCAGGCAACTCATCGATATTTATTTGGCCATCAATGCTAAAAAAAAATGGAGTATTTTTTTCCTAATAATTGATCCCAGTAAAAATAATTTTAAGTAAAATAAACCCACGCAACTGATCGATATTTGGCCATCAATGCTAAAAAAAAAAAAGGTGTATTTTTTTCCTAATAATTGATCCCAGTAAAACATCTGAATATATATTTCCCAAGCAATGAAACCATTAAAAACCAAATCATTGACAATGCAATTAGGTGAAAAGAAATACTCTTTTCTTGGAGGGGCCAACCAAAACAGAGAGGTTGGACAATTTATAGAGAATAACTAGGAAGTCAAATAGCATCACCGGGCAAAAACAATACAAGTCTTCAAGTCTGCAAAATTGAGGGTGTTATCTTGTTGACTTTTGGGACATATTTTATATGTAAAATGAAACAAAAAAAGGTAAGTACATACATTAAGGTTATAAAATTAAACCTTATGCATGTTCGTTCTCTCTTTGGTCTATTACTGTTTTCTCAAAATTTGTGAAAGTAAAGTATTTTATTGGTCAGTAGAATTTCCCTCTATTTACAAAATATCGGCAGGCCAGAAATTCTAAAGAGGAGCTATAAACCTCTCATGGTTTCCATTTCAAGATCGATTTATATAGAGTAACAAATTCTTATTCAGATTCCAACGGGAATCAAACATTGTAGTTTGGGTACAATTAAATGAAATGGTACTGACTCTCTGCAATACTTGACCAGTGCAATTGGCATACGTGCGAGTTTCTGAGGTGCTGTATTGACGCATTTATAACAGCAATGGGCACATAACTAATTGCTCTTCAAAAGCCCCGTACTGACTGTTCAAATGTCACTCGTTGGTGATATCACCTAAAGAAATTGCACCTCCAGCTGGTGCACAAACTCTTTGGTGTCAAGTTTAAAACAATATTATTGGGGGTCTATTTTTCTAAGTAAACTATGTGCACAGGCAGAAACCTTTTCCAGTCCTACGACTACAAGACGTTTCAAGACCACCCATCAGTATTGTGGGCATCTTCCTCATATGCCCCAGCTTTTTACAATTAAACGTGCGTGCAGGGAATCAAAGACCGCCATCGGTATATGAGTCCACACCTACCACAATGTAGTCTACTGCGCTAGATGCAAATATATGTTAGTCGACCTATGTGTGACCACTGCCAAGTGCCACACATTACATTTGTAGCATTTTGTAAAGCAAACTGTATGCCTTGGTAGTTTTAATCAAAATGTTCCCTCAAGTTACAAAATTAATGTCCACAGGTATATGGGCGTACCCTGCCCCTGATTACTTGAATCAAAAATAGATCAATTTGGTCTGGCCGGTGTTGCTCAGTGGTTGAACATTGACCTCTAAACCAGGAGGTCATGGTTCCATTCTTGGTCAGGGCACATGCCTGGGTTGCAGGCTCAATTCCCTCTAGAAGGCCTGCAGGAGGCAGCTCATCAATGGTTTTCTCTCATCATTGATGTTTCTATCTCTCTCCCTCTCCCTTCCTCTCTGAAATCAATAAAATTATATATATTAAAAAAATTGATCAACTTAATGGAAGACTGTGCATTTATTCTAGAGCAGCACCTCTGCGTGGTGCTGGTGCCAATTTCTGGATGCGTCAAAACAGAGGGAGGGTTACAAGAAATAAGCTTTCTTTGTGATCCTATAATTCCTCAGGGGATGCTGGTGGCCAAGAGACATAAAATGTGTTGGTCTTTCTCTTGCAATGGCCACTTATACTGTCTTCTTAATTCTTTTTCTTTCCCTCTTAGAGCAGTATTCTACCTCTCTTAAATTGAATGTTTAAACCTACCCTACTTTTAGTAGCTTCTAGGAGCTAAAGTAGGATCTCCAGAGATAAGCTAGTGTTAACTGGTACTCTGAGTGCTGTTTAGAATCATGGCATTTGAAGTTTAAAAAGAAGAGTCTAAATAAGTTCTGGATTTTAAAAGAAGAAAAAAAAAGAAACAGAGCTAGCAAAGAAACAGAGCCAGCAGATTTTCTACTTAACTCTGGAAATGTTAAAAAAACAAACAAACAAACAACAAAAAAAAACAGGCAGCCAGGCCGGTGTGGCTCAGTGGTTGAGCATCAACCTATGAACCAGGAGGTCATGGTTTGATTCCTGTTCAGGGCCCATGCCTGGGGTGGAGGCTCAGTTCCCAGTAGGGGGCGTGCAGGAGGCAGCCCATCCATGATTCTCTCTCATCATCGATGCTTCTATCTCTCCCTCCCTCTCCCTTTCTCTATGAAATTCAAAAAAAATAAAATAGAAAAGGGCAAGAAGGAGAACCAATTAACTTGCATTTGGTTATACTCTTAGGGCTTTTTCTTTAAGAGTTACCTTGATGAAACATTTTGCATTTCTCTTCACGGCCTGCTTTTCCTGAAGCCTTCACTATAAATAGGAAGAACGGCACATTAAAAGGAAGAGGGCTCTTGCAGTCACATTTGCTGAAATTTATCTGAAATATGCCAATTAAATATATAAGAGACATAAAGGGACTACTGTGCTTTTTTTTCTCCCATCACACTGGGACTCCACATGGGGTCAGAAAAAAATTACATTTTGGGGTCAGTCTGGTGATGCAGATTTTGCAATCTGATATATTTTATAGATAAAGGGAAGCACTGCTGTGTGCAGCAGCTGAAGTCCTCAGTAGCCAATGAAAGCTTTCACTCGTTATTGGAATCCCAATTAATAGAGACACTCTATAGCTTTCCCATAAAAGCACTATGGCAATTCACTTATTCCTTTCATAAACAATGGTGTGTACATTGAATCTCCGAGAGGAAAGTGGAGAGCAGGGTGATTATCAGCCAGGCAGTGTTTGCCACCAAACCCGGCAGGAAACTTGCAAATATCACTCTCAGTCTATTTAATAATCCACATCATCTCACTCTGTTGTTTTTTTTTTTTTGTCGTTGAAATACATAAACAACACAATTCCTTCATGGATCAAGTACTGCACATAAATGTCTTCATCTTGGTACGTTTCGTTTCCTGTGTTACATATTGATTTTTTTTTTTTTAATCCTCATCCGAGGATATGTTTCCATTGATTTTTAGAGAGAGTGGAAGAGAGAGGGAGAGACAGAGAGAAACATCGATGTGAGAGAAACACATCGATTGGTTGCCCCCTGCACGAGCCAGGACCACGGCCCAGGCTGGGGAGGAGCCTGCAACCGAGGTACATGCCCTTGACCGGAATCGAACCCGGGACCCTTTGGTCCGCAGGCCAACGCTCTATCCACTGAGCCAAACCAGCCAGGGCCATATTGACTTTTTATGTATCTATCCAGTATGGGGGCCGATACTTATCGAGAAGCTTGTGGGGATGCGGGCGGTGAGTTCGGTGTTGATGGATGGACAGCACCGTGCACCGGAAAACGAGGAGGAAATGCGCCCATCAGTCCACGAGGGTTTGATAAAGCTAAGGAGACGATGAAAAAGCAGCCACCTTGGTGCAGTCCGGAGATGACAACCGATAAAAAATAAAAATAAAAATAAAAATAAATAAAAGAATATCATGTAACGGGCAGCACTGCTGGGAGGCTGGGAGGCAGAGATATTTATGGGCACATTACCCAGGGTCAGGGAGAGGTTAAGGCCTCCCCGGCTGGAGCTGGCTGGCTCGCATGTTTCAAAATGTGATAGGGCCTAATTCTTTCTTCCTCTCTCTCTCTTTTTAAGTGTCACAATTAATTATGGCGTCTAACGCCCTTTAATATGAGCCAACATAGCTGAGAATGGAATACATCAAGAGTCTGAATAAATTTGGGAAGTTGAGAGTAAATTGAAAAATAATATCCAAATTGCAATGTGTTTTATAGCTTGAAGGAAAATGAATGTGCCCTGGCTCAACAAATTTATCAACTCCACACATTTGATTACGTCAGATACAGTTTGTGACAATAATAAAACAGGCTCAACTATCATTTTAACCAGCAGGGAAAATAAATCGCTAACATTGTATTCTCAGGCTTAAAGGTAAACAACAACAATAATAATAAAAACTTAGAGATGGAGAAAGGACTTAGCACACTGTTAACTTTTATCATTTTATTTTAACCAATGTTATGACACGATAGTACGATTACCTTGAATGCACTGGGCCTGTTCTGACACTTCACTTCTTATAACAAGCAACGATACTGCCTTTATAGTCTTAAATTGCATGAATATTCTTAAAGAACTAAACCTGGGCGCTGGTGGGGTAGCTCACTTTGTTACAGTGTTGTCCCCATATGCCAACATTTTGGGTTTGCTCCCTAGTCAGAACACATACAAGCATCAACCAACCGCCCAGCCAGCGTGGCTCAGTGGTTGAGCATCGGCCTATGAGCCAGGAGGTCACCTTTCGATTCCCAGTCAGGGTACACGCTAGGGTTGCAGGCTCCATCCCTAGAGTGGGGTGTGCAGGAGGCAGACAATCAATGATTCTCTCTCATCATTGATGTTTCTCTCTCTCTCTCTCCCTTCCTCTCTGAAATCAATAAAAATATACTTTAAAGAAATCAACCAACAAATGCATAAAGAAGTGAAACAACAAATCCATGTTTCTCTCCCCTGCTCTAAAATCAATTTAAAAAACAACACCACACGATTCCTGTATACAGCTTTGGTTTTAGGTTATTGGAAAGATTATCAATTATTTTTTTTCTTCCTTTTATTATAAAACAATAGCCCTATATCTATGGCTCTGACTGATCATTATCTTTGGACAGAGCATCGAAGTCTTTGTTTTTCTGTTTTACTTGCTTTTACCTTGTTCCTAAGCTAATTTTATATAATGCATTAATTGCTCCTACATGTATGTAAACCTGCATTTAAAAGTCATTGGGAGATTGGAATTAGATCATAAAAATGACTCAGCCCAAGGAAGGAGCAGACATATCAGAAAAACGATGCTTTCACAATCATTTAATGGCATCTCTGTGTTTTCTTCATCTGTTCGTTTTCTTTTTTCCCCCCCTTTTCAGTAGAATTCTACTGCGCTGTCTCTAATAAACAGCCTCTGCTTTGGAGTTGAGTTCTGAGGGGACGCTTGCCCTTAGGAAAAAACTGTGCAACATCATAATGATGACACACACTACTAGATACTAAAGGCAGAGCTGGGCCCGCATACCCATAGTGGTCGGGGAAGAGGGCGAGAGGAGCACCAAGGATGCTCGGCCATCTCTCTTACAACAGGTTTATTTGTCTATTTTAGCCAGACTCTGGCTACATTATTCAACACATATTACAGACTTTGTAGAATATTGGGGAACTGTCACAGTCTGTGGCATAGTTGTTTTTTTCTGTCGAACTTTTCCTATAATTAAATCCGAATTCCTCCCTGGAGTCATAACGTCAGAGTTACCCTAGGAGGCACCTTCCTTGCAGGCAATCTGTTAATTTTTCACCCTCTCTGTGTCTGTGACATGCACACGCTTTGAGGCACTCGATCGGTGTGTTAGACAATTCGCCAAGTGTACCCTTCAGATCTCTTTTTCAGGGTCTTTTATTCTGCTTTCCACATCCGTGAATGCTCGGGCTACTTTGCTAAATACCTGTCATTAACCAAATAATGTGTTTTTGTTATTCCCCGAACTAATTTCATGGATATAACAGACCTCAAGATCCATCAGGAATCTATAATGCTTAGCTGCTTTCTCAAAGCTGCTGCATGAAATTCCATTCTTTGCAACAAGTGGCACCTGCAAGCTATGTACCAATCGGCAGTTTCCATCTAGAGAATCTTCTTTACGGAAGAAAAAATGGTTATTTTGCGTATTTAAGTACAACAGAAAAAAGGAGACGTTGTCAGAAGGCTGGGTACAGGGCCGCTGGCTGTGCCCGCTCAGTAATGGGACCAGGGGCCACCTCAGGGTGCAAAAGCCATGATTATAGGGGAGCCCCGCAGGTGACCTGGCGCTTCTGTAATGCTGTGCAGAGGAGTGACTGTCACCCGATAATCCCAGTCTCAGGCAATAAACAGGAATAACATTTCACAGTTGTCTGATGTGTTGGGGCTGGGCCTGTATTAATATTCTAACTTGCTTTCTTCTCATTAGGTCTAGAAGGACAGGGCAACCTGAAGGTGATTAGATGCTCGTTAGGAAAAGCTTTAATGTGAGGGACCAGGTGCAGGAAATATTAGTCCTCAAATCTCGTGACACAAGATTTAATGATCTTAGGCTACAAACTAAGGCTGAGCAAGAGGTGTAAAGCATCAAGCCTCATCGGGGTTCGAAAAGTAATTAAAAGGCAGTTAATGTGCTACCATTTTTCATTTCCCGGGAGATGTATGAGAGCTATTAAGAACAGAAATAACATATTTTTTAAATCTCATTTAGGTTTAAACTACATAAATCCTCGACTAAATTTGTGATCCCTATTATTTTCTTACTAGCACTCTGATAGTCTGTCTCTAGAACCGTGGTTCTCAACCTGTGGGTCGCGACCCCTTTGGGGATCGAACGACCCTTTTACAAGGGTGGCCTAAGACCATCAGAAAACACATATATAGTTACATATTGTTTTTGTGATTAATCACTATGCTTTAATTATGTTCGATTTGTAACAATGAAAATACATCCTGCCTATCAGATATTTAAATGACGATTCATAACAGTAGCAAAATTACAGTGATGAAGTAGCAACGAAAATAATTTTATGGTTGGGGGTCACCACAACAGGAGGAGCTACATTAAAGGGTCACGGCATTAGGAAGGTTGAGAACCACTGCTCTAGAATATCTACATATCATTGATTTCCTGAAGGGACAACACTTATTGGGTCCTTGTCTTAGCCCCAAGTGTGCTTGTCAGAGTGCAGTGAAAGTATTAGTACATCAATCATCATCTTAACATAGCATGGAAAGCCATGACGGGGTTGGGGGGGGGCCACTATCCCCCCAACAGTCTTTGATTTCTACCTGTTGAAACAAAGAGAAAAGATTGTATATGGGGAAAAAAATATCCCAACGTGGACGGAAATACGCAAGTTTTGGAGGATTGTTCTCATTTGCAAGAGTAGGTGAGATACACCATATTCAGAAGGGATGATCAACGACTCTCCAGGGAATGCCCACAGGGAACACACTGACCCCTCACGCCTCCTGCATGGACCAAACCCATCACCCCAGCCCCTGGATTCTTCAAAAGCAAGATCAGCTGTTGGTCCTCTGGTGCCCCACTAACACTGAGTACACAGGGAGCAGTGCTTTTTTTCAGTTTCTGGTTTGCTACTGAGTCACAATTTATATACGGAACCTGCACACGCATATTTCCCGAATTAACTTTGCGAGGTACTATTATGATGATTAGTAAGATATATTTCTTATTGAAAGGACAGGAGACTAAAGTTTAAAATCTCCAAAGACCGTTTGGATGCATTAATAAAGATTCCACCAGTTGGATAATTTCTAAAGGAACAGAGTTCTAAAATGCAACTGCTCAGTGTGCTGTAAAGGGTTGATAAAATGATTGAGATAAAAATAAACTATCAGCCCTAACCATTTGGCTCAGTGGATAGAGCGTCGGCCTGCGGACTCAAAGGTCCCAGGTTTCATTCTGGCCAAGGGCATGTACCGTAGTTGCGGGCACATACGCAGTAGGGAGTGTGCAGGAGGCAGCTGATCAATGTTTCTCTCTCATTGATGTTTCTAACTCTCTATCCCTCCCCCTGCCTCTCTGTAAAAAATCAATAAAATATATTAAAATATATATATATATCAGTCCCCGATAACTATTTCAATGTCACATACAACTTCTGAAAATTAACTATGATTACATCAACATTTCTCCTTTTACGTGAAAACAAAAATAAATGTAAAAATATGTATTTTTATTGATTTCAGAGAGGAAGGGAGAGGGTAAGAGAGCTATAAACATCATGATGAGAGAGAATCATTTATCAGCTGCCTCCTGCATGTCCCACACTGGGGATCGAGCCTGCAACCCTGGCATGCACCCTGACCTACTGGTTCACAGGTCAATGCTCAACCACTGAGTCATGCTGGTTGGGCAAAACAAAAATAATTTAAGGTGCTTATAATACAGGCCATTTAAAAGGGGAAAAATATAGATTTTCTTTCCTAAATAGTTTTGTTCTGTTTCTCATTTTTGTTTGTGCCTACCAGAATGCCCAAAGAGCTAATATATAGCCAAGCTTGAGTTAGGATCTGAAATAAAAACCATTAATATCAGTGAAATGGAACATATTTTGTTGGGGGTGATGCATTAAACTAACTATTAACCAGATTAAACAGTATGTAACTCACATATTGTACTGACTGCAAAGAATTTTAAAACAGAATAACTCAATTATCCTAAAACAACCCAAAGAAATAAGCTCAAAGTAATAATCAGAAAGAGTTCCTAGACCATTTGTTTCTAGTTCTAATGTTCTGCCTTTCTGGACTCTTTTTTGAAAATATATTCTTATTTTTGACTAGAGGCCCGATGCACGAAGATTCATGCAAGAATGGGCCTTCCTTCCCCTGGCTGCCGGCCTGGGGCTGCCTTTCCGCCTTCCCACATTGCCCAGAGGCCCGGCAATGACTCAAGCATCCTGCTCTGCCCCCAGCCGCTCGGTGCCTGTGTATGCAAAATAACCCGCCACCTTTGTTGAGTTAATTTGCATACACATTCCTGATTGGCTGGTGGGCATTGTGAAGGTATGGTCAATTTGCATCTTTCTCTTTTATTAGTGTAGATAGTATTACAGATATCTCCCATTTCTTCCCCTTCCCCCACTTATCCCAGTCCTACTCACCACCCTATTGCGTGTCCATGGGATAGGCATATAACTATATACATTCTTTGGTTTATCTCTTCTTGTCCCCCCAACCCCAAATGGAGGTATGTTAGTCTGTTCTATACCTCCCTGCTTCAGGTCTTCTTTCTGGACTCTTCATATTTAAATATTAAAATCCATGGTATGGACACCACATATGAGTAAATACACAGATCAACTAAAGAGTAGCTGAAAGCTGACAAAACTCCTCAAAATCATCTTATCGACATGGGAAACAGGAGCAGGTAGATTTCAATAGTTAAGTGACGGAGACCTTAAAATAGAATTGTCCTTATTTTCAAACTGTCCAAACAGCAGCATGAACTACATATTCATAAAGTAATTCTGTAAATGACCATGAGGCCAAGCCTCTGAGATTCTGGAATGGACCCATACTGATAGCAAAAACAGAAGTATCTCCACCCAAGAAATAAATCTTAAAAAATGCATGTGACCCATGGTTTGCCAGACATATTTCTGACGCATCTAAAAATAATCCAACCCAGAGGGAAGAAGCTCCATGCAGAAAGGAGATTATTTAGAAAGCTGTATTCCTGGAGGACCAAGGAGGAAAATAAAATAAATGAAAAAGGAAGTCATCAAGTGTAATAGCTGGGAAAACTAATAACCCAGGATGCCCTGGCGACTCGTTAGAGTAAACAAGAGGAAATGAAAACCTGTGTACAGATAGTCCGCTCCACGTTTTTAATCCATGGAAATTAAGCCCGGAGAGAATGTTGGAGAACAAATTCACAGAAAATCCTGACATACCGTTTTAGATAGTAACGCCTCCAAGGTTATTGCACCTATTTCCCCGGTTATCTCTTCTATCATCGGACGTGAACACACAAAGTGGAGTGAGAAAGAAAGAATTAGGAAACCAACATCTATGGACAAAATAACCCCCAAATATAGGGTGTCCCAAATTCACGCAGGATTTGAATTTTACGTGAGCCTTAACAACAACAACAACAACAAATAAAAGCCTAATTTTACTTGGTTTATTGAATCAGATTCTAATATCTGTTGCCCTTCAATTTGATAAGCATTACCAAGTACCAATTTTGGCCCAGGAGCAGGGACAATGAAGACCAATGAAGATCACGGTTTTGCGTATGTGCCAGCAAAGCTGTGGAGGCCATTTACCCAGTGTGCTATTCCATACATAACCCTATACTGTATCCTTTATGAATCAATAAAAAAATTTACAATTTTTAATTAGAAGTTGTCAGGACTTCTCAGCATTTTATGCATTCGCCCTACAGTCCCTAATCCTAAATCCAGACTCATCATCTCCATGTCACCGTGTCACATCGTAACCTTTCTTGACTGTGCTAATGACAAATACCTTGGGTGAGATCATCTTAAGTTTAAATAGATGCTGGGTGTTTAGTTTTCTTCCATTCCTACCATCAACAATTTATGCGTTTCTTCCCATTTTTTCTCCAAAACACAGTCTACCTATCATTATCCTGCCTGTTCTTTTTCCTTTATCCCAGCTGTAAACATTACATGTTGACGTGTTATTTTGCATAAGCTCCAAGTGACTTCTGATTTATAGTTATGGGAACTTGATGATGAATCCCATAGCAAGTGGTTTCCTATGATTCAAAGATGTTATTCTAATATACCTCTACACTACTTAGTATTGTTTCTTTTATAAACGTTTAAGCATTCAAGCTGTCTGACTTAGAAATCTTTCCAGGCATGTTTGGCTTGTTTTTATGCGTTTTATGGCTGGTCGGAAATGAGCAGCAAGACGGTTTTAATGTCAAGCCAATTGTGGATGCGGTTACAAATGGAGCTGATACAGCTCTAATGTCTACGTTTAAATAGAAAAGTGGAAGAAGATTAGCAGATGATTAAACTGATTAAACCTTCAAATACATGGCCCTTTTGAATGGATTTATAGAAACAAAATATTTTTATTTTAAAATCATAATATGATTACAGCTTAGTAATTGACTTTCCATTCTCTGTTTTGGAGCTCAAGAATAAACTCTTGGAAAATATA
>NW_006289087.1:7434614-7436142 GCF_000327345.1 Myotis davidii
TGTGTGCTGAGTCTGCAGACCCGGAGCACCCTGGCCCAGGCAGCTGGGGCCGCTTTCAGAGGGTCACCATCTCCATGCATCACTGGGCCTGGAGTGGACCCCATCCCAGGCACTTGGCTCCCTGAAAACTTTGGAATGAAGGAGCATTTAGGTTTTCAAGGAGGACCTACCAGTTTGGAATAAGATAGCCCCTTCACTTACAAAATCCTCTTAGAGTAGGGCCTAAACCAAACACCTGATCATAGCACCTCGAAGCTAGGAGGGGCCCTGAAGATGACCTAGAATTCAGTGGTCAGCAAACTCATTAGTCAACAGAGCCGAATATCAACAGTACAACGATTGAAATTTCTTTTGAGAGCCAAGTTTTTTAAACTTAAACTGTATAGGTAGGTACATTGTTATTAACTTAATTAGGGTACTCCTAAGGCTTAGGAAGAGCCACACTCAAGGGGCCAAAGAGCTGCATGTGGCTCTCGAGCCACAGTTTGCCGACCGTGGGTATGCTATCAGTGAGCAGAATAGTCTTTGGGAAGATCTACATGGATACAAAATCTTACATAGGGTTTATGTATTAGAAAAAGATTTGTTCCTTTCTTATAATTTCTATATTTTAACACAACATTACTCCTTTTGAAGAAAACACTGCGATGAGAATAACAATTGTTATAAATGACTTATCGCAAGATGATTTTCGTTTGAAAGTATAATTGGATAACGCAAAAGAGTAAATTTCATTGTCAGGATTTCAGAGGATACATATTTTTTGCAAGGTTCTTTCCTGTGTCTGTACCACCCACTCTGCCCCAATTACTGTCAGTGGGATTTAAGGTAGACCAGTAGGCCAAGTCTTGATCAAATGCTCTCTTCAGGGCTAAGGCCTACATCTACTGACAGCCAGCTTATGCCCAGAAGTTCAGCTGGGTCCTTCGTAATAATTTGATTTTGGGAAAAAAAAAACTATGGCATTAATTCATTCCATCAATACATTATTATGTTTCCTCTGTGCCAGATTCTGTCTCTGGGTAATTTAAGATCATTTGGGGCTCTCAGTTTGGAAGAAATTGCATAAAGGTAGAACTGACTAAGTAAATGGAGTAAGAATCTCTTCGTAAATACAAATGTAAGTGGCTGAACTTGACTCATTCTCACCCAGTGAAATTACTCAAGGATTGGCCACATTTTCAAAATTCACTCCCACTATTGTCACTCTAGGCTGCACGTTATATACTATAGCAAATATATTCCAAACAAGACATAGAAAGAGTAGTTGGGTATTGACTGTTCTGTTCAGAAATAGCATGGAAAGGGAGAACGTGAATGTGAAAAACCACAGGAATTCCTAAAATTGAAAACAAGGCTGGTCTTCTAAGCTGAGCATCTGAAGAATATGACAAAGATCTCATATGACTAATTACTGTTTATGTATGTATACATACATACATGCATGCATGCATGGTAAAATAGGATGAGATACTTTAGTCTCCGTAATTACCAATTTGCTTTATTTCAGTGAAGTCTGAAGAAAAAA
>NW_006289087.1:7436250-7437423 GCF_000327345.1 Myotis davidii
TTGCTCATTTCTCTTTCATGCATTTTTCTTATTCTAATTCGTTGTAGCTGACAAAAGTCATCACCTTTGTAATTATCATTGCACTACCACCTCTTCTTATATATGAGAATCATTTCTTTTTAGTAAAATAAAGCATGTAACTTGTCTAATTGACATCTAATCTTTATCTTTAATATAATAATATTTAACAATGTATACAATATCTTATTCATGACATCTTTTCATATACAGTAATTCTAAGTAGAAGAGAGGAGTGTTCTTCTTTTCTGGGGAAAACACACAACTTACTTATAAATTAAACCGTTCTACTGAGGGGAACAATGGCAGCTTGACCTTGGTTGCTAAACTAATTGCTGTGTAATACCTTGAGACTCATTGGCATTATCTTACCTTTCCAGACCATCTGGTATTTGATAAAAGTAGATACAAAAAGGTACAAACAAAATGATCTTTCTGTATTTCTAGGTCATTCTGGCATGAGAGTCTACCCTATTCTTATGCTTTGACACATGCATTAAATGCAACTACTCAGAACAAAACTTATTTTTATAATGAAATGAGAGGTTATTTATTTACTAATCCAGTAGAAGAGGAGGCAGTGAAAATGTTTACTTTGGTGCAAATAAAATATATGAAAATTAGAATTTGGCGATAAAAGAAATATGAAGCTGATTTTATTTAACAAAGTGGATTCCGCCACCAATTTTGATGGGAATGCCATGACAGGTGACAATGCCCCACCCAATGCAGGCTTTGATGGTTCCTGGCATGAATGCTCTACAATGCTGGCAGCAATACTCAGTCGTCAGCAATCAGAAATGCCCCCATCAATTTTCACATGCTATTAAAGGAGGTGGTGAAAATCACTGAGATGCAAGATGACAGTATAGGCTGGGAGATAGATGATGAGGTTGTATGTAGCTAAATGCTGTGGCTGACACTGTCGAATGTATATCTGGGGCCTATTACCAGCCCTTCAAATCCTTTATGTTCTTGATTATGAAGAATGGGGAGCCAAACATACTAAACTTTCAGTTAAGGGTGACCATGTGACCCAATTCTGCCAACGAGATAGATGCAGGTGCCCCTGGGGCTTTCTTCCCTTCAAGAGAATAAAAGATAAACTATCATAAGGGGAAGGATGTTTTCAGCTTCCAGGTATGGCGATACGAA
>NW_006289087.1:7437517-7442210 GCF_000327345.1 Myotis davidii
ACAACCTGGTCCCTTGATAACATCGTACCCTGATGACAGCCTTCCATGATTTCCCCTCCCATTTTTGCTGTATAATATCATAGATTTAAAGTCATTCTAGTAGTTTTCTTTCGGTCACAGCTGTGTAATCCTATCAGAAACATTGTTAGGTGACTTATAGACAGAGATTTTTTTTTTTAAGATCTAGGTGAAATTACGTCACAAATGGGTGGGAGTATTATGGTCAATGACATGGGTGGTTGAGATAGTAGAAGGCAGAGACCAAATCATTTTCATCTGAGAACAGAGAAGCAGATAAAGATAATAATTGGTAGGGTGAATAAGATGAACAGAGTAAATAATTCATTAGAGTTATGTTAATATCTCTAGAAATGACAGGTTAAACTGAATTCTTAAGAAGAAGGTTGAGTTAAGGAAGGAATTAGAACTGTAAAAAAAAAAGTATAGTATAAAAATTTTTTAGATTAAAAAACCTCTCAGCTACTGATAAAGAAGAAAGATAGGTTTAATCAGAGAAAGTATATAAAAAATATAGATGGAGAGAAGTATGTGGCCAATGAGATATCTCTAAAATGAGAGGTTTTAAATATGGGGTAATTTGAATGATTAAGAATTTACTTGATTTCTATCAATAATGTTAATAAATTCTTGCATAAAGGCAGATTGGCCAACTTTTAAAAAAATCCCCCTAGGATTAAATCCTATCTTTTCTTTTTTTCTTTTTTTTTTAAAATATATTTGGTCAATAATGTTAATCAATTCTTGCATAAAGACAGATTGTCCAACTTTTAAAAAATCCTCCTAGGATTAAATCCTGTCTTTTCATTTCAGAGTTCATCTATTGCAACCAGTCATTAGGATAGCAAACCAGTTCATTATCACTTTAAAATATTTTTTTATTTCAACATAGTAAACTAGCAGCAGTGGTTCTTAGCTAAAAATAAAAAAATATATAAAATAATCAAATGCAAAACCAAGAATGCAGAGACCTCTCCTCATGAAGCATAAGCAACTCATTATCAACTTGCTGTTGTCAAAAAGCGTTTTCCTTGCATCTCATTTTCATCTTTTCACTTACATGTTACTTTGAATTGCCAATAAGAATGAAATATTTGACATAAGAGCGAAAAAATAAAATACTGCGAGTGTAGAAAGACACAGTAAAATAAAAATGTGACTCTACGGTGCAATTCAAAATAGGTAGTCTTTCTGGAGATATTTCATGTGGTTAGTGTTATCTTGTGAAAAATGCCTGTAATCGGTATCTTTTTCCCCCCCGATCCTTCCAAGCTAATCTAAGAGACAATGAATAAGCTAGAAATATCCCATTTATAATTCACTTGAATAACCTTTATTTCTTAAATAAATCTAGAAGGGAAAATTATTTGTAGCAAATTTATGAGAACTGCACTGCGTTACTTACGATGCACTAGATCCCTGAGTTTTATACACAACTTCAACGATTCTGGACTCCTTGGAAATGTATTGATAAAGTAAAAAGGAAATTTATCCAAAAAGAAAGGGCTACAGGGATAAATTGAATTGATCATCAGAGGAATTAGAAAATGTCTGTAAATCACACCATCTATGGACAGCTATGTCTGCCACGTCCCCTTTAACCATGCTATGATATTTGCTAACCATGCTTCTGCTATTTGTTCTTATTACAGGCCCAGATGGCCAAGGTTGATCTTTAATTTGTTAGGCTCAAAATAAAATATTGTCCTCTCCAGAGCTTCACAAAGGTTGCTCAACTTTATAGTTTAAGACATTCCAAATAAATCTGTGTTACTCTGTAATTTAGCCAAGGGCTGGCTATAATGATGAGGCTCTCCTGGGGTCTTCCCAGCTGCTCTAATTTAAATCCCCTCAGTTGCTTGACCATCATCCTCGACTTCCTGTAAAGTCTTCTAGTTTAAGCCATTAAGAAACTATCTATATTTTTTCTTTCTATTTAACACTTTCTTAGAAGACATTCATATCCTTGGTGGAGTGCTATTAGTGGGAAGGTAGAATGCAAACACCTTGGGAGGAAAAGTAAGCCTTCCAATTTCCCTTCCCCTTCTATGGTCTTAATCCATTTTGTGCACTGCTTCTAATTTGATTAGGTTTCCACTAAAACTAAATATGATTCTAGTTTTAATTTAAAAAATATATTGTATGGGAGAGATTTAACATCTATAGGTTCAAGTATCATCTTGTTATGAATTCATTGGTGCCACACAACAAATTTCCACTCGAATAATTCATGGACAACTTTTGAAATATTAAAATCAATGAGCAATGTAGGTTTCCTGGTTTTAGACACCTCTGCTGTTGGGGTACTGTTTTAGTACTACTGCCGCTTTGGGTATAGTTGTAAATGACATTACATTGATTCATTCAATATGTTTTCGTTGGGAGTCTATAATGTTTACATGCAGTACGAGGTATGGATGACAATTAATGAGCAGTGTCGAATATGCAAACAACTTCCGTCTTAAAAAATAATACTTAAGAAACAGGCTTATAAGAGCATAAACGGACTGCTGAATTCAAAATTATTGTGGGGAAGGGAAGTCAACTCATATCATTGATATGCCAGAGAAAAGTACCTTTACCTTTTACTCAGGGAAATGAATATACTTTTTTTTGACAATATAGTATTTCCTTAATTTTTATTTTATATCCAGCTGTGGGAAAGTCCAGTGAAGGAAATTCTTATTCCTTTCCTAACTCGCTGAGTGTCAACAGCCATCTTTAGTGACCTGCTAATGGGTGTGGTCAGCACGTGCTCTATTTAAATCTAAGAGAGTGGATTAGATTAAGATTAGACTACTTCATAGCCCCAATTAGACAGACATAGGGCCTAGGACTGAGACAGTATTCTGGGAACTCTCCCATGGCATGATGGGAAGAGGAAGAAGATTCAGGAATGGAAGCTAGAAGTGGGAGGGGAGCAGGGGGCAGCGCTGTCATCAAAGCCACTGAAGAACCTGGAGATAAAGAACATGGCCCGTATCATTGAAGCCTGCTGAGAGGCCAAATAAAATAAAACAGAAGTAATCGCTGGGCTGGACACCATTAAAGCCATGGATGTCCTTGACATCGTATTTAATTGTTATTTTAACGATATTAATTAAAAGCAACGTTTCAGCGTGGTGGGTTTGGTCCTCATTGGTTGCTGTTGAGTTAATGGACAGCAGTAACGGGGCTGTCCCGCCAACCTGCTAAGTGTTTAATGATGCAATTCGAGCTGGAGTGTCTTTTACTGTGTCGCATAAAAGTTATTAATGTTATTAAAATATCCACAGAAATACAATCCAGACAGGCAAGCCGCCCTCTGGTTGTTGGCTTAATATACGTCCCTGCTTGTATCAGGGGCGGGGCGTGTGTGAGATAGTTGCTACAGGTTACAGGCGTGGAGGTACTTCCAGAAGCATTCTAAATTCCCCTTTCATTCTCTCCCCTCTCTATTTCCTTCCCTTCCCTTTTCTTCTCTGTCTTCTTCGCTCTCCTATTCTGCTTCCCTTCCATGACTCCCATGCACATCTCAATGCCCTTCATTAAATAATACAAAATGTAAGACTCCCTCTCTCCCCTCAGCCTTCCATCCCTCTCTTTTCCTCCTGTCGGTCCTCTCCTGAACCTTCCACAGACTGTCTGGGACTTTCATCATCAGAAGTCACAGCACAGAGAGGCGCCGAGTCAGGCAGGAGGTGAGGATGACACCTACACAACAAACGTCCAAAAATTTCCACTTCTTTTGGGGAGCTGAGCCCCAGCAGCTAAGTAGCTGCACAAACACTTCCTATTCCTTCCTGGAAATGAGGGCTGAAGGGATAATAAAAATGAAGGCGATTCCTATTTTGTAACACGTAATGCCTTAGTAAAGCTCAAGGACTTTCCACTAGTATTTTAATAAAATCCTTCCTAGCGGCCATCTGTTCCACACGGGTCAGGCTTTGGTCTGAACAGTGCATTTCAGCACTCAGCTCGGGCGGAGAACAGTGGCACTGCAGAGGGAAAGCAAATGAGTTCTGTTTATCCTTGAGTTAACCTAGGGTTCGATTTTGCTTTCTATTGATTGATAGTATAATTACCCAAGTGTTCGCTTTTGTCGACAGAAAATCTAGCCGTGGCCTATTTTGTAGGTTAGGATGTCTGTCTTTCACTGGAGGTCCGACGAGCTGCTTTCACGTGTGCACAGGGAAATATATTCTAATGAGAGTTCTCGGGTCCCTGCATCCTGCGCTCTACTTGATGAATGGCGCCAGCGGGACCTTATGAAAGTGACAGTGGCTTAGCCTTCCTGGAGGCCCGTGTGGAGTCCTACCTGCCTCAGCTCCCAGCATGCGTGATTCTAAGACTTGACAAGAGCAGACTAGTAATGTTGAGCAAGATTCTGGGTCGCTCTAGCTGTCAAACTTTAGAATTATGTCTTCCAGAATAAGAAAGAGGAAAATCACTGTTGAACTCAAGGACCTGACAGATAAACCCTATACCTTTATTGCTATGACTCTAGCAGAGATGAAATAGGCCAGGAAAAGACTAATTCTTTTTTTTAGCATTAGTAAATTGTTAATATTGGGCATAACGGTAAATAATATGTAGGAATTTCTTTCTAAGGACCTGAATATACTTGAGATGAGACCATCTAATAAGCATGATACACTAGTTATAAGAAAGGTATTAACAGTTCACATGGAACATA
>NW_006289087.1:7442603-7446865 GCF_000327345.1 Myotis davidii
CAACCACAAGCCAGTGAAAATTGGTTTGGGAGTGGTGGGAAAATCTTAGATATTACTGCCGTCTGTTGTCCCCCAATGGGTCACAGTACATAAGCAACAAAAATAGCATCTCTGGACAAAATGGGGGATACGAATGGGGAAAAAAAATTTAAACAAACTGCTCCCTGGACTGAGAAGGAAAAGAGGTTAAGAAAAACTGCATCAGAAATTGGAAGGTGCCTGTGAAAAAAGTTTAATAGAAATAAAAATTGAAATTGACCCTTGTAACCCAGACGTGTGCCCTGACTGAGACTGGAACCTTGACCACCTGGTTCATAGGTCAACACTCAATCACTGAGTCACGCCAGCAGGGCAAGGAAAATTTTTAAATAATAAAATCCTACTCAAAATAAAAATCAAGAAGTAATTACATTTTTAAGGTGAATGAAATAATATATATAAACAATATGATATTTAATGATTTGCACACATGTAGGTAGATGTGTGCATGTAAAAATTAGAAAAGCAATTGCTAACTAGATTAATCTGCAGAATGCACTGCATAAAGTGACATTACACTCAATGGCTAAACATCATTGCTGTAGGAGGAGGGAAAATCGCCCTCGGACAAGTTAACATGGCCCTGGAGCGCATTCCCAGCCCTAACATTTTGGAAATGATGAACTTCACTCGGGGAAAAGCAACAAGTACAACAACAGTCAGTATAAAGAAACGCTCAGAGGAAAAGAATTCTCATCAGCTGTTTAATCGGAGGATTGGGACCACAACGCACAGAACTACGGTTCCAGGGGGAAGGCAACGTGTTCCATTTGTTTGTGTGTGTGAAGGCAGCATGGTCAAAAGGGAGACAAATGGAGGCCTGGCAATTTCGTGGTTTCCCTGCAAGACCAGGAAATCCATTTAGAGGGAGCGTTAGGCAGCATCTGATCCATGGGAGACATTCCCCAGAAGAAGGCCGTGGCTCGAAGGTTATATTCAGCTGGTAACTGAAGGTGGCGATTACTGTGAGTCCTTGGACATCCCAGACACCCCAGAGAGGCATCTTCGTTGTAAAACAGGAAAATCCCACCTCTGGCAGCATGTAGCAGGGGAGGGTGGGTGGGAAGAGAACAACCAATGAACTTGTACGCATATATGCATAACCCGTGGACACAGATAATGGGGTGAGGAGGGGAGGGGAAGGGGGCATGGGAGCGGGCTGGAAGAGGAAAAGGGGGACCTATGTAATATTTTCAACAATAAAGATTAAAAAACAAGAAGAAAGTAAAATTCTATAAAGCAAAACATGGCAAGAAACTCAAAATTAGAGAATTCCAATTTTTAGGTGGGTGTCTACCTTTAGACTTCCCACCGTGCATGGCCCTGGGATTATTTTTTCTCCTCTCTAATGCCTGCAGAAAGGAAAACAGCGTTGCTTTCTGGGTGCTGTGGACTGAAGGTTTGTGTCTCCCAAAAATGTCTATCTTAACGTCAAACACCCAACACGATGGTGTTTAGACATAGGGTCTTCGAAAGAGTAATTAAGTCATGAGATCAAAGTCCCCATATAAAAAGAGACACCCCCACCCCCACTCCTCTCAGTAGGAAATCTTTAGTAAAAGCAGCCTTGATGCTTGATAACCTCCCAGAGTTCCTACTTCTGCACTGTTTTTAGCCTCAGAAAACCCTGCCTTTTGTGACAACACAAAACTGACTGCTAATGGGCTCATAGAAGGGCTGTTCATGGTTCATTTTCTACCACATCACCATTAATGGGAACTCATTCTCTCCCACAGTCTGCTTGGCCTATCGAATTTATGATAGAAGACATTTAATGTATTCCTTCCGCTACCTTTGCCTTCTCATATATCGATATGTGTGCATCAGGTTTTGTCTTGAATCAGATTATTAGCAAATTCAGTTCACTGAGGTTATTAGACATTCGTGGCCAATTTACAAACACATCAGACAACAACAGCCTTCTGGAAGGTTCGGCTACCCCAGGCTCTTGGTTGTTCACTTGCAATGATGCTTGAAAGCCAACATTGTAATCAATCATTTTATTTAATAACTTTTTTTGTGTGTGAGAGCCTTCCTAAATATGAGGGAAGAACAATGAATAGAGAGAAACTGAAGACACATTAATACACTTAACTCTTTTTGCCTAGGGCTAGCCCTATATAGAACAGTGTATATTTTTCATTAAATAGAATAATAAAAAATCAAATGCAATTAACTGAACTAATATGAAGGGACAAGATAAATGCTATATCCTAATAGAATTCCAATGCTAACAACTTCAAGCCATAGCTGTCTTATTTGTGGAGTAGAGCAAATAACATTAAGCTAAAGAACCAACTAATGGATGATTAATGTTCCTTATTAAATTAGATGAAGGAAAATAACAATGTTAGTTGTTAGCAAGTCACCAAAGTGGAGGGAAAAAAATAAAAAGGAAACTTTGACAAGGATAATTTTTCTGAAGTTTTATTTTATAAAGATGGTGAATATAATTACCCGGGGAAATTGGATTTTTTTTTTCTATTTTGACTGTAAATTTTCTTTGTAATGTTATATGAAAATATAGTGCAGGGTTGATGGTTGCTTTGACAAGTAGATGGCAAGCTGCACGCTGATCGTGTACTTGTGAGTACTATTAGGAGGGCTGTGGAGTTATGTATGCTACTGGTATGTCTGCTTGTACCCAAATCTCTCAGGTTTCATTTTCCATTTATAAACTGTCCAGGAAAAAAAAAAACACCTAAGAATTTCATATTTAAATTGTGTTCATTCTACTGACTGTCCTAGGTCTACCTTAAAATGTTAATGTGTGAGACTTGTGTTTCTTCTTACAATAGAGAGGGTCCAACTAGCTAAAGGTATGCCCTCTACATGCACAATAGAGGGTCCAACTAGCTAAAGGTATGCCCTCTACATGTCCAATTAGCATGAGCTCAGCTCAGCCAATCTCCTTGAATCTAGAGAACTTGGGAGAGTATGCCTTAAGTTATTTTTTTTCCCTAAAAATGTTTGATTTATTTCTAGCAACTAAAGCATTCTTAACTCATTGGGGGAAAATACCACTGAAATTTTCCAAGAACTTGAATACAGTTAAGTTCATCAAAAGATATATTTCTACAACGCATCATCTGTATATTGTATTGTGTGTTCACCACCCCAAGTCAAGTCTCCTTCCATCACCATCTATCCCCCACTTTACCCTCTTTTACCTCCTGAAAGCTGTATAATTTTATTAACCAAGGTCACCCCAATAGATTCAACATTAAAAAAGGTATGTTTCCATGTGTGAATATAGTTAGGGCTCCAACCTAATAATCCATTCATAGGAAATTTTCAGCGAAGTCCACTAGTTTAAATATTAACAAGTTTGTTTTTCACATACCAGCCCACTCTTGGCTGTTTAGTCTATGAACCAAGGCATTTCCCAGTTAAAATGTTCCTGGCATACTGATGGAGTTGGGCTTTGTTATAGATAATAAAAGAGAGAAAGAAACCACTGGTGTGTTTCGTAGTTGAAGGCAAAGGATTTAAAAGTGGGTACAGACTGATATAAATAATACATTTTAAACAGAAGGTTTTTTTGTGATAAGCATGCTGATGATTTCCAAAATATATTCTGAAATGGTTATACAAATCAGTATAAATTTGACTGAATTATTTAAATTACAGTCTTCAACTTTGGAGCATCAAACGAATGAAGACAACGCATGTGAAAGAACTTAGCACAGTACCTGGCACATACAAGTGCTCAAGCATTTTTGGTAGAAACTGAACACTAAATTCATGATTTTAAAGCCAAAAAGGACACTGAAGACATTATAAAGTCATTTTAACTCAGTACTGCTACATTTTTTCTGTCTATATTTATTTATTTGTCCTGACCGAGTCCAGGAGGCCTCCAGGTCAAAGGACAGGGTGTTCATCACTCACAGAGCATCTCTTGGTTACATCCTGAACCCCAGTCGCCAATATGATAAAAGCCCGATGCTACCTATTCATGCACTGAGCTTGCATCACAGCTTATTGAGAGAAGCCGTCACATCGTAATTACCCATGTGAAAAGGATGCACTGAGTTGACATTTAAAACTTGTGCTAATCAAGGTGACTATATTCTAGAAAGATCTTCCACTCCTCTAGACCTTAATGGCTAATCTGTATGTAGTACAATTCAATGCGATTATTGTATAAGTGTGCCAGCATGTACAATATGCACGTTAGCATTTGTTTATATTTAAAAAACAAAAAAATTTGTGAAAAGAGG
>NW_006289087.1:7446897-7447823 GCF_000327345.1 Myotis davidii
TTTATAACTGTGATCAAATAATGTTTAGTGTTTATTTAATAACCTCCAAAATACAGATTTCTTTCCTAAATCACCATACATGGTCAAGTAATATAGAATATATTATTAGTGTTGCAGGAGTGTTCTCACTATTTAAGTATTTATATTTAATAGGTGACATAAATAAATGTGATTAATCAGAATATATTTATTAAAATAATTAAGCTAAATTCCTGATGAAAACATATAATAAAAGTGGAAGAGAATTAACTGATGGGAAAGATTTCCATCTTTAACCTTAGCAGGGATTTTAAATTTTAATTGTAGAGAGACAGACGCTCACAATAAAAAAGTGATCTTTTATTTAATTTCGCCAATGTGCTTAGAATTTCATCAGCTTTCTTTTTACGATTTGAATATGTTTCTTTCATCTTCCCTGTGTGTGTTTTTTTTTTTCTTTCTGGGAACGTGCCATTGGCACTCACCCATCACAACGGCAGTGGGCATTTTAATCCCAATTATTCCGCTGCTGTCTGCTATTCCCCATGGGCCATAACAACGCATCCTCCTAGGATCTGTTCTCCAAGTGTGTCTTTTATCTCTTCCACCTGTGGGGACGTGGTGGGAGGCAGTTTAATTCTATCGCTCCCATAAAATCACAGAGCTTCCATCCCTCCCGTTAAATATCAGGTAAATCATTAAGAGGAAAAGAATCGGAGCTGATGCTTGCGAGAGCTGGGGCATGAATAAACATGAAGAACTTAAGTGAAAACCCCTCGGGTACTTGGGATGTGAGGAAGTATTTAACAGCAGAAACCTGTGAGCAACACAGAAAAGTTCTTTCGAACAGCAGGGTAGCCTATTTTAGTCACTCAACTGGAAACTGTTCTCAACAAGCCAAAGCCACAGCAGCCTTCAAAGAAAAGACACCTCCCCCCACCACACCC
>NW_006289087.1:7456690-7458313 GCF_000327345.1 Myotis davidii
TCTTTGTCTTTAAGATTTGGAAAAATTGTTGAGCAAATGCATTCTGTTAAGCTTAAGAATTTCACATTTTTTACATGTAATTGATTAATGTTTTAACTTTGTGTCTTTTTATTTAGCATCTTATTTGAATACTAGAGGCCTGGTGCACAAATTCATGCATGGGTAGGGTCCCTCTGCCTGGGCAGCAATCGGGGCCCATCGGGGCTGATCAGGGCCGCCAGCCGGGGGTTGGGACCACGGGAGGTTGGCCAGAAGTGGGAGGTTGGCTATATAATGCACATTTACAACTGTGATCAAATAATGTTTAGTGTTTATTTAATAACCTCCAAAATACAGATTTCTTTCCTAAATCACCATACATGGTCAATTAATATAGAATATATTATTAGTGTTGCAGGAGTGTTCTCACTATTTAAGTATTTATATTTAATAGGTGACATAAATAAATGTGATTAATCAGAATATATTTATTAAAATAACACAGGAGGAGGGCTGCCCGCTGGGGGATACACAGGAGGAGGGCTGCCCGCTGGGGGATACACAGGAGGGGGGCTGTCCACTGGAGGATACACAGGAGGGGGGCTGCCCGCTGGGGGATAAGATTTGAATATGTTTCTTTCATCTTCCCTGTGTGTGTTTTTTTTTTTCTTTCTGGGAACGTGCCATTGGCACTCACCCATCACAACGGCAGTGGGCATTTTAATCCCAATTATTCCGCTGCTGTCTGCTATTCCCCATGGGCCATAACAACGCATCCTCCTGGGATCTGTTCTCCAAGTGTGTCTTTTATCTCTTCCACCTGTGGGGACGTGGTGGGAGGCAGTTTAATTCTATCGCTCCCATAAAATCACAGAGCTTCCATCCCTCCCGTTAAATATCAGGTAAATCATTAAGAGGAAAAGAATCGGAGCTGATGCTTGCGAGAGCCGGGGCATGAATAAACATGAAGAACTTAAGTGAAAACCCCTCGGGTACTTGGGATGTGAGGAAGTATTTAACAGCAGAAACCTGTGAGCAACACAGAAAAGTTCTTTCGAACAGCAGGGTAGCCTATTTTAGTCACTCAACTGGAAACTGTTCTCAACAAGCCAAAGCCACAGCAGCCTTCAAAGAAAAGACACCTCCCCCCACCCCACCCCACCTCCAGCTCAGAGCCTTAGGGAACAGGAGAGGAGGCAGAAGCTAGGAAGGCTTATTCTTTTATTGTTGTTGAGAATCCTCGCCCAAGAACATACCTTCCATTGATTTTCAGAGAGAGGGGAAGGGAGGGAAGAGAGAGGAGAACATCAATGGGGACTTTACAAGCCAGGGCCTGGAGGACAGCCACACCTTCTTAAATATCAATATTTATGTGAATCAGGTGCAGTGCTGGGAGACACAGGCATAGCTGTAGCAATAGAGGACTTTTCAAAAACCATAGATAAGACCACCTTCTCCCACTTTCTCTCTTCCTTGATTTTATCTCCTCCAACCTACCTCAACTATTTCACTGCTACACCTGCCAGGGGCTTTCCATTGTGTTACTAGAGCCCCTGTAAGGCAGCCTCGAGACCGGGTGCACATGGCAATACAACACACTCACACAGGTCCGTGTGGTGAAAAATGGGTCATGGAAAACACTCT
>NW_006289087.1:7458332-7477373 GCF_000327345.1 Myotis davidii
AAATTTTCCTTATTTCCAAAATGGTAGCCATGACCCATGAAATTTATCTCAAAACCCACTAGTAGCATTATTTGAACTTTTCTATAATCTGAGTTGTGCAATACTCTACAATAACTCAATGTTCTCTCTCCATCTCATTCCCTTTACATCCACCACTCCAACAATTCCTTGTCCAATTTCCCCCAAATACCCCAAGGACTCCATAACCGATATCCACTATTGCTTATCACTTGCATGTCATCTCTCTTTCCGTGCCTAAATTTGATCATTTGGCCGATCATTCTAATCATACTCCTGCGTGTATAGTCAAACCCCTTTTTTCTCCCCCCCAACATATCTGAAAGAAGACCAACTCTCGATAGATAAAAGCCCTTATTCCATGCCTGCATTCATGCTCAGGTATTTGATTGGGCAAAAACACATAATTATACTCACTGGATCCATGTTAAATTCAAAACAACCAACTTTACGCATTACTTGACCAGGATACTATCAAATGATGGGCCTTTTTCCACAATTAATAAAGGAAATAATCCTCAGATGAAAGCATTCCGAAGCTACCACTACTGAATTTACCTACTTATTTTTTTAAAAATATTTATTGTTGAAAGTATTACATATAGCACCCCTTTTCCCCCGTTGCCCCCATCTAACCCACTGCCACCCCTACCCCAGTCCTTCCCACCCTATTGTCTGTGTCCATGGGTTATGCAGATACACACATACAAGTTCTTTGTTTGGTCTCTTCCTATCCACCCCTACCCACCCCTGCCTTCCCTCTGAGATTCAACAATCTGTTCCAGGACTCTACCTTCTCTCCAAAAGTTAGGTATGAATATTGCATTTCTAATCCCATAATGCCACACCTGCCATTTTTACACCAGATTCTATCTTCTGTCACTCAACCAATTAGAGTGGCTAGCAATTTCCCTCTCCCTCAGTCAAGGAAGAGTTTATGGTGCTGATTAGTCTCACAATAAATGCATTTGAAAAGAAGTGAATACACATTTATTGGCAATAATCGTCAGGTAATAAAGTGGATCAAAGAGCTATTAACTTTGACTGCTAAGTTTACAATGCCTGTATTGAAATAATTTAATGTCTGTGTTAAAAACTATAGTACTGAGGGTTTAAAGTCAAAATTATATTACTTTAACATGCATAACAATGGCTCAAATAGTCTACATCCTATTTTAAGAAAGGATCAGTTGATGTCAGAGGATGCCAACTTTACTGGAGCATTTTCCTGCCCTGGAGCTGTCTCATCAGTTCATTTTAATAATGTCATAGCGGGCAATCAATGTGTTGTCTCCATGTTAATGGGCATAAAACTTGTCCCACATCCAGAATGCATATGTAGGGTTTTATAATCTGGGATTTATTGAGAAAACTGCAGTAAAAGTATTGATGTTCCCATCAGCTTGGGTCTAAGCCTATAATTAATAGCTTGTTTCCTTTCATTTCAATGAAAACAATCAAGTTCTAAGCTAATTAAGTGGCGGTTAGCCATAAATTACTCTTTGACTTGAGAGAGAATCTGGTTTTGAAACAAAAGGCCTTCAGAAATTAAGAAAAGTGAATTCATTCCCAGGACCTGATTTGACAGTTAGAGATGTTTCCTTTAAAAATATTTTTTTCATTTGGTATTCTCACTGGCACTACAATAAAAAATTCTATCAAATATTGATTATCACAGGAATCCATATATCACTTGGAGATGTCTGTTTCCAAGATATGCATTACCTCCAACTGAGATCTCTGTTTCATTTGTGAAAACAAAAGCCCATGATATTTTCCCTAATATCTCTGCAAAACTTAACTTTTGTTTATTATGGGGGGAAATTTTTTTCAATAAAAAAAATAGCACTGATTTAGCCGGGCTGATGTGGCTCAGTGGTTGAGCATTGGCTGATGAAGCAGGAGGTCATGGTGAGATTCCTGGTCAGGGCACATGCTGGGGTTGGGGACTCGATCACCAGTAGGGGGTGTGCAGGAGGCAGACAGTCAATAATTCACTCTCATCATTGATGTTCCTATCTCCCCCTCTCCCTTCCTCTCTGAAATCAATAAAAATAGATTTGGGGAGAAAATAGCACTTATTTAGAACATAATTTATTGTAACTAAGCATTTCTATTCTATAATATGCTTGAACATAGTTATGTGCAATGTGAGATCATTCTTGGTGTCTTATATTTAATCTTCAGTATATCCTTGGGTATTTTCTTTGTAATATACAACTTTGTATTGCTTATTCAATGTAATTAAATGCCCATCTAAACAAAACACTGAGTATCTATGATAACAGACTGTTTTAATCATTTTGACATTTGTATTCTGAAATATGATCCAAATAAATAAAATTGGAAAAATTAGAAAAATGAGAGAAAAAATACATTACTCACTTTTTAAAAATAGTATGATGCACTAGACACCCTAACTTATTTTCAGGCAAAACAGCCATGGATTGGCTGGTTTATTCTTAATAGAATCAGAACTAGAGGTTTCAATTGTTTTTATTTTTCACTACAGACAATTTTGTGGTTTCATTGGCAATATGCCAGTTTCAAGGCTGAGAAAACCTAGTGTTCTGTCATAAAGCCCATGTCTGTTTTGTACTTTATGATCACAATTGATAAGAACCTTAATATTGATATAAATTCTCACTGGTGATTATTTAATTTGCTCTTTTGTTTTTAGATTTCCACCTCAGCTTACTAAAAGATCATTAATTTTAATTAATAAAAACATTTAATAATTACGCTAGTTGGCATTATTCCAGTTTTTAAACACTCTACAGTCTCAATTTGCTTATCTTAAAGCAACAATTTCCTTTTTTTTCCCTGCAAACCACAAATGAGTGATTATACACTCCTACTCCCCCAACACCCTCAGGTGCTGGAAAAGTAGTCTGGCTATAATGGCCTACTTAAAAAAACAAATATAAATACTGAGGTTACGCATATTAAATGTCTACTTAATATGCCCACCTCCTACAACCTGGGCATGATACTACCCTTCTAACTCCCCGGAGGCAAAATGTAGTACTTTAGAGAATAATAAAATAAAAACTAGACAACTGTCCAAATCGTCATAGAACAAATGATTTCTAGAAAGTTTTGTTTTGTGTGTTCACAGATTTTGAATATTTATTATAGTCATTTAAAAAATATTTTTTCATTGATTTCATAGAGAAAAGCAGAAGGGAAGAGAGATAGAAACATTAATTACCTGGTATAGGAGAGAATCACTGTTCAGCTGCCTCCTGCATGCCCCCACTGGGGATCGAGCCCGCTACCTGGGCATGTGCCCTGACCGGGAATCGCACCGTGACCTCCGGGTTTATAGGTCAACGCTCAACCAGTGAGACACACCAGCTGGGCTATTATAGTCATTTATGAGGTCCCTTGTCATCATTACTATAAGCAATAACTGCAATTCCCTAGTTATATTTTTGTTCAAATACACCATAGCTTCATTATGTTGAGATCACTCAGTTTAGCAGTCCGTCACTTTAACAAGTTGAAACCCAGTCTGCTACGCCAATAGGTGCTCCATCACTGTTACCTAGACGACACAGGTGACCTGGGAGAGAACCAGCTTCCAGGTGAGGATCATTGGTGCCCTCTTTCGCTGTGGAACTCAGTGCCAGACCAGACAGTAGATTATACAGTCAGTCTAGGTCAGCGATGGCGACCCTTTTGAGCTCGGCGTGCCAGCATTTTAAAAAATCCTAACTTGCCGAAACCGGTTTGGCTCAGCCAGTTTCTACCTGATCCCAGAGGCCAGGAAATACACCATAGCTTCATTATGTTGAGATCACTCAGTTTAGCAGTCCGTCACTTTAACAAGTTGAAACCCAGTCTGCTACGCCAATAGGTGCTCCATCACTGTTACCTAGACGACACAGGTGACCTGGGAGAGAACCGGCTTCCAGGTGAGGATCACTGGTGCCCTCTTTCACTGTGGAACTCAGTGCCAGACCGGACAGTAGATTATACAGTCACTCTAGGTCAGCGATGGTGACCCTTTTGAGCTCGGCATGCCAGCATTTTCAAAAACCCTAACTTAACTCTGGTGCTGTGTCACATATAGAAATGCTTTGATATTTGCAACCATAGTAAAACAAAGATTTATATGTTTGATATTTATTTTATATAATTAAATTCCATTTAAAAATCAACCAAAAAAATGAGTTCGCGTGTCACCTCTGACACGCGTGTCATAGGTTCGCCATCACTGGTCTAGGTCTATGTGTAATCTGAGCCCTCTACCTACCTTCCTTCTCCAAAGTCCTGTAGGACCAATGAGCATCGGTGAGTACAGTCCCACATACAATTATCATACCCTTGCCTTATGCTGCACTCCTCTTGCCTCAGGCTGTCCTTGGCCGCCCTGCTCTCTCTCTGCAGATGCACATGGTCTGACATAACTGGGTGAACATTCTTCCCCAAGAGTCTACACAGGCTCTAGACCAGCAGCGTCTTAATCCTCAGAGGAGGTCTACACTGCACCACAAGCTCCTGGATCACTGCTCTACCCATGAGTCATGTGGACCTAACTTACCTGCCCCCGGGTCAGCAGGGCTTAGCTACTACTTCTTGTTCTCAAGACAATCTCTGTTCTCCTACAATTTTTGTGTTTTTCAATGGGACCCCCTAGACTTCCAAAACTCATTGTTACCCTGGGTGCTCACTGGGTTTTATAGGGAAACCCTTTTTAAGTTATAGTCACACTTGCAGAAGGCAGGGTTCAAGTACAGGTTAATGTTACTTCCTGAGACTTTGCTTGTTTCCAGTGCATAAACTCAGCAGGTAGGTCTTTCTCATAGGACCGAACTACTGTCTGTAGAGTGGTTTTCCCCCTTTCCAACCGAGCCTTCAGGTTCTTCTGAATTTTAGATTTCTCTGAAATCAGTTTAAGTTTGGCAGAAAGCAACCACAACATGTATGTATTTCTCTCCCTCATATGAGATTGCTGACCCCATGGTATTTCAGAGGTAAGATGTAAGAATGTTTTAAATAACATTGAAACATTGCTTCGTTTGTGTATATTTCCTATTTCTCTTCTGCTTTCTCAGATTCGTGTATGAAAACAACAACAACAACAACACACACACACACACACACACACACGCACACAGGGATTGAAGTACTGCCTCAGATCTGCTGAATGCCTCTGTGATAATTTAAATCAGGGGTCCTCAAACTACGGCCCGCGGGCCACATGCAAATACAAATATTGTATTTGTTCCTGTTTTGTTTTTTTACTTCAAAGTAAGACATGTGCAGTGTGCATAGGCATATGTTCATAGTTTTTTTTTAAACTATAGTCTGGCCCTCCAACGGTCTGAGGGACAGTGAACTGGCCCCCTGTTTAAAAAGTTTGAGGACCCGTGATCTAAATACACTAACACCCAAACACACACACACACACATACACACTCACACAAACGCATGCACCACAGTGATGGTTTCTACCTGACAGATATCGTAACTAACAAGTTTGGACACAGCACTGGTGACATGAGGTAACAGCTCCTCCTCTGGTTCTCTGGGCAGTATTACTAGACCATTTTGGGAGCCTCCACTGCAGACCATGTGAGGCAAATCCAGTCTTTGTAAAAAAGAGATTTGTAAAGACGGGGGACAGACAGACAAAAGAAAAACAGAAAAGGAGTCTAAACTATTCAAATGACAATTGCAATCTTGTTTCTGACATGCTTTCTGGAAAGATATTGTTGTAAACTCCAGATTCAAACTATACACCTTAAGAGAGCTTAGCAGCTACCAGCATGATGAAGTGGCCTCATCCTAAATTGCTATTTTATGTGGACGTGCTAATTGGAAACCAAGATATATTCAGGCAAATAAGAGAAAAGGGGGAAGATTTTCATTTGAAGAGGGAAGACACCATTTGTGTATTTTAAATCAAAATACCATTCTGCTGTCTGTTAAAATGGACAAATGGACATTGTAAAACTAGTTAAACATAGCCCTTTTTAATGGCTGACTAATTTTATGGAAATATATGTACTTCTCGGTAATACAAGGTATAAATAAAAGTATTAATTTAGAATCTTACTATTCGTAACAGGGCTTATTATATACTATATTATGTTCAGCTAACTAGAAAACTGCAATTTGACGGGTACATGGAATTGATGCGATGAATAGAAGCATTATTATTATCATTTAATTATCTTTCTTTAATGGAAGAAAAGCCACCCATGTCCAGATATATTATCTTTTTCACCTACAGAAACTTCATATACTTCATAAGATATACTTCATATATCTTGACAAAAAATGTGTAATTCTGCCAAAAAATGAATCCTAGCAAAACTACCTAAATCCCATACACACATGAATAGAGACAAAACATTCAGATTACTTGTTTAGTTGACCTCTCTCCTCCAAAGCAATATACCCATAAGAGAATCCATTGCAGGAAGATAAAGTCCCAAGAAAATTAATAGAAGAAGAAAAAACTCATTTACCTCACTCTGTTTAATAACCTGTGACATGACATTGATATAATTTATTGGAAGATATGATCTTGTGTCCAGAATGTTGCCACCACCTTCAATGCTGACTGGCATGTCCCTTTTGACACATGCTCACATACTTTGTTATGTTTCTTTGAGGTTATTTTTCCACTGATTTTTAGACAGAGTGGAAGGGAGAGGGACAGACAGAGAAAAATATCAATGTGAGAGAAACACATCGATTGGTTGCCTCCTGCATGAGCCCCGACCAGGCCCAAGCCAGGAAGGACCCTCCAAATGAGGTACATGCCCTTGAATGGAATCAAACCCGGGACCCTTCGGTCTGCAGGCCTATGCTCTACCCACTGAGCCAACCCAGCTAGGGCATAAACAACACTCTTGAGGTTGTCCTCTCATTACCAGTGTCCTTAATTATATAGCAAACATACTATGAAATGTTAAAGCTTCATAAAAATATCCTCTCCTTGTTAATAAGTCCACAATTTTGATTTAGGTAAGTAATTGTTTTCATGGTATCTGAGTTGGGTGCTAAAAATATTTAGTAGATAATAGGCCTTGTGTCAAAACTCATCAGATATTCTTCGGACCTATGCGTTTCCAATTCATATCACCTTCTCCTGGGCTGATTAATTGAAAACCATTGAGCTGCAATATTGCTGCTCATCCTCTCTGCACCACTGTTTTATACACATGATTTCATCTACATAAGAGAAAATGATCCACCACAGCTACTATTTCAAAAGAACATCATAGAAGTCCACCTACTGAAGACCTAACTAATCAACGAAATAGCCCTAGCAGTAAACATATGAAAGGGGTCTCTGTGTTTCCCTTTAAAATACCCTCCAGATTTATGGTATGTATTGTCTGATCTAACAGCGTATAGAATCCACAGAACTCCGGCAGATCGATACCACAATTTACAGACCTGTCACACTATATGAAAGGAAAATCATTTAAATTACTCAAGCGCTCTTAAAGGAAGCACTTTCAAATTTAAATAATAGATTCCCATCAAAGAGAGGTTCGTCAAATGCATTTTGAAGTATTTAAAGACTATTTCTTATGAACAAGGTGGGAAGTCCATTTGTTTAGTAAGAGCAATGTTGACATAAAATTATTTCAGGTTTTAATTAAGGTTGCACAGTATTTCATGCACGTTCAAGGTTTCCCAAACTCTTTCATTTAATAGCCAGTTGAGGATGTATTCTAAGCCCCATTTTATAAATCAATAAAGTAAGTTTCAGGGAGTTTTAATAATTTGCCCAAATTCACAGGATCACATATGTGGCATATAAAACCCTGATATCCAAGCTTCCTCATTCCATATTAATGATCCTTTTGTTATATCATATTAAATACTTCTGTCAGGTTATATCTCTGTCACATTAAATAGAATGTGTGCTAGTCATTTTGAACTTGGCACATGCACTTGAAGCAAAACCATCATATGCAGTCTTTATACTATCTGTATATTTGGAAAGGTTTTTATACTGACAACTACCATTAGCCAGTCTTTCTTACTGACAATATATTACTAATAAAAAAATTTTGAATTAATATAAAAAAGGATACACAGTACTTATGCCTTCCCCCAAAGAATCCAAAATCATATATGTAGAATTTGCACAAAAATAGGTAGAAGAACAATGTCTGGCAAGGGTGGCTGAGCAAAAACAATAGTAAGGGGAAAACAGTAATGTGAAAAGTTCAGGAAATGAAGGAAAAGGGGACACAGAAAAAAAATCTAACTGCATACAGCTTATAGTCATTGTTTACTGTAGAATGTTCCTTCACCCGATATCTAAGAAATCTACCACTTTCTGCTTGGTGCAGTCTCTCTAGATACACAAGTTCATAATTACTCTCTTTGAATAACAATATTAAAACAGTGAGGTAATAATTGGCGAAGCATTTTAGAAAAATGGGATGTCCAAAGATAAAAAGTTGGTCATCTGATTTACTTCGGTTCACTCCCAAGAATCTGACAATTAGTCATCAGTGGGGAATACACCAGAAGCAGGAGGAGGGAGGGGAGTGGAGGGGAGAGAGAAGAATAGAAAGGCAGAAGAGGAAAGGAAAGAGAGAGAGAAGAAAGACAAGGAGGGGGAGTTTTACAGAAAGCTTTGGAAGATTGGTGACTGATGAACCTGAACGGATGAATCTCTACAGCACATATAAACAGACAACAGTGGAGGCGTCTTGAAGTGTCTCCTGAAACTCAGGACTCTCAGCCCAGGGAGTGGGTGGTAGTGGCAGATGTCGGTTTGTAAGGGGAGGTTTCGCTGAAAGTACAGAACTGGATCTTGAAGTCACCCCCCCTCAATCCGCCCACTTCAGCCACATACTGAAAAGAGAGAAGAGAAAACTGAAGGGAGAACTAGAAATGTGATTACGATTCTGTAAGGGGTCTGCATGTGAATTTCACGGGGGAACATCACAGCGGATCTGGGAAGAAACACATAGAAGCCTTTCAGATCCACTTGGGCACGTGCGAGACCAGCACGTCCGCCCCCGAGGCACTGACATTTTTGCACTGACTTCTCTGCATGGTTATCCCTAAAGCATATTAAAACAGACTTCCTAGGCTGGGAGAATTCCTCTCCTGGAAGGACAAAAGATTTGTGATTTCTTTGGGTTATTGGTGCCCTTCAGTATCTGGGTTCGCTCCTCAAGGAGAAATCTATAATAATAAAAGCATAATATGCTAATTAGACCAGACATCCTTCCAGACAACCTTCCGGATGAAGCTGGGGCTGCGAGGGAAGCCTGGGTCCCAGGTGCCAGAGGGAAGCCGGTGCTGGCAGCCAGGGGAAGGAAGGCCTACTCTTGCATGAATTTCGTGCATCGGGCCTCTAGTATTTCATGAACAGCCAAAGAAGAGCCTACTGGGCTGTGTGGTGACCTTTCTCGTGTTCTCGGCTGTGAGTTCCATGGAACCAAAGATGGACACAGCTGAGTTGTTTGCTTTTCTGTTGGGGATTGTCTTGGTGCAGACATGTCTAATTTCTTATTACTTGTCAAAATATGGTGATTTCTAATACAGTCTAATTACTCTTCCTTATAACAAGACCGGGATGCAGCCAGCATGTGTAACAGTGCGGCAGAGGCTGGGAACATGGGCTAGACGGAAAAGGCCTTTCAAGCATCAGGTAGATGACAAATGTACCCAATCTGGGCAAGAAGTGACTTTATGGCCCAATGAGGTAAGTTTTTGAAGGAGGAAAAAAAGAGAGAAAACCAGCATGTCCTGATTCTTAGAACACCAGATGCCCTACTTGCCAAGGGATCCACTTGATTGAATGAAGGCTTTACTTGTATGTCTCCTTAACCAAAGCATTTCAGATGGTGTTTGTTTCCCAACATTTCCATCAGGCCGTAGGACAAATTCTGATAAGGACATTTCATGCCAATTTTTTTTTTTTTCTCTCAGAAGAGTCGACATTTCTATGAGAAGCTGCATTAGGCTGATCTTATCTTTCTGTCCTCTATTTTGGGTTGTTCACTATCCACTTACAAACTAATGATTTTGAAGAATTAGTATAGAATTCTTAAATATTTTTTTTTAAAAAACTTAACTGTAAATGATAAAAGTTTAGTGTTTTAATGTAGGATATAATTTAGTCAGCTTTCCACATATTTTAAATGAAGAGTTTGAATTTTAAATAACATTATGTCACTGCTAACCATATCATGCAAAGTCCTATAATACTTTAATGTATATTCATGTACCATTACTAGATGGCTATGAAGAATAATTTTTATAAAGTGTCTGATTCCCAACCTTCTAAAGATGTGGCTTTATAAGGTAGAGATTTTTCTATAACAGTGATCATTTATATGATTAGATGTCTACTGATACCAGGTCATAAAATTAATTTTCACCTTAATTAATGCCCACAGCAATGATTATATTAGTAATCCATTCAGTTAATTGGATTTTGCTAAGTTAGTTGTGTTACAGTTTGGGCACCATTAATAAGCCAAGGTCAGTATGTCTCCTATCAGTATCTAATAACCAACGTAAGATTATAATGAATAAATAGAGGCCCGTTGCACAAAGAGATTCGTGCAGTAGGCTTTCCCTTCCCCTGGCTGCCGGCACTGGTTTTCCTCTGGCACCGGGGACCCAGGCCTTCACTCTGGCTGAAACCTTCAGTCTTCGCAGCTCCAGATTGCTGGGGTCCAACCCCAACAGGTCCAGGGGACCCCAAAAGTATGGACGGAGTCGGCGAAGAAGGAATGACACGAGACAGCGTTCAGTTGATCAGCAGCCTTGCCAGGATCTCTAGCCACAATCTCCAGCCAAGTTCTGTGTCCATGCTCTCTTGCTAGGTTCTCCAGCCACATTATCCAGGTTCTCCAGCCAGGTTCTGTAGCCATGTTCTCTCGCTAGGTTCTCCGGCCAGGTTCAGTCGCCAGGTTCTGTAGCCGGCTTCTGCAGCCAGGTTCTGTCTAGGTTCTCCAACCAAGTTCTGTAGCCAGGTTCTGTCCAGGATCTTTTGCCATGTTCTGTCTCTAGGAAGGGAGAAAACATATTAAGAACAGTATGCTATATACGCCAGGTCCCTTGAAACAGCAAGGATGGACTGGCTTCCAGCACCAGATGGAGCCTTCAGTCTTCGTTCCACCGCTTCACCCCTACGTATGCAAATTAACCGCCATCTTTGTTGGGTTAATTTGCATACTCCCCTGATTGGTTGGTGAGCAGAGCAGAGGGACAGTCAATTTACATGTTTGTCTATTATTAGGTAAGATATAACTTATATTTGCAAGTCCTAGATTATCTACATACTCAGATTTCTGTTGGGGGCATATAGCATGGTTCTTAAGGATCTTAGAAACAATTAGTTCAGATCCAAGTCTTTTTTCTCCCAGGACTGAAGGGTTTATTGGGCCCTAACAGCCTGACATAGGCTAACCCCGTGGTCTGCAAACCGTGGCTCACGAGCCACATGCGGCTCTTTGGCCCCTTATGTATGGCTCTTCCACAAAATACCACGTGCGGGAGCACACGTACAGTGCGATTGAAACTTCGTGCCCCATGCGCAGAAGTCGGGATTTTGTGGAAAAGCCAGTATTTTGTGGACGAGCCATACTCAAGGGGCCACAGAGCCACATGTGGCTCGTGAGCTGCGGTTTGCCAAGCTGCAGCTTGCCGACCACTGGGCTAACCAAATTCACAGAACACTAATTTGCTTAAGAGCAGGTCCATATATTCATTTACCTTCGGAACTATAACCACCTAGATAACTCTCCTCTGGCTTCCCATGGATGTATTCCTTTCCTGTTAGAAGAAACCCAGTTAGGAAGCCTAGTTAAGGTCCTGAAATTGTTTTTGAAGAGCATGATGCCAGTAGGAACTTGATGGAGGAGAGTTAAGCAAAGTTCTTAAAAATCATAATTCTTCTAAGGGTATAAACAGATTAGGTCCCATTTTCCATTTTAGAGAGAGAGAAAAAAAATATATATATATATACATACACACACACTCTGAAAGATCACAAACTCTATTCTCCTTGAAGATTTTATAGGAATCAAAGCACCCACCCTTTCATTTAGTCTTATGGCTTTGTAACCTCAGGTTCATGTTATAAAGGTTCACTTTCAAAGGGGAGAATTAAATCTTTTCATCTTTCCCCACAGGCTATCCTGCCCATCTATTTAATCATTTCAGTCAATTCTCCTCAAACTCTAGTGTTTTTTTTTCCCCCACCTCATTTCTTGTGCATGGTTTCTAGAACTGGAAAGAGATGAGAACAGGGTGGCTGATTCAGAGGAGAGAGAGAGGAAGGACCATGAATACAGCAACGTAAGTGCAGACTGGCTAGAAAGTACTATAGCCCATACACAGTCCCATAGCGGTGCTGCTGTTGGTAACACGATTTAATAAAATGGTGAACAGCTCTTGGAAGCGCTAAACAAAATCAAATACAATCTCTCTCAAGGTACATCATTATCACATTCCTTAGACATTTAGTATATCTTAAAAACATAAAAAATACATGTCAAAAAGGGTTAGGTTCTAAGTTCATAACTTGAAGAAGGCTTTTTCATGTAGGTGATTGTTCAGGAGGATATTTAAAATTAATTTGCAGCAACCAAATCGTGTGAAGGATTATTATGAACCCTATTATAGCCAGGCCCCCTCTTATCACTGCCACTAGATTCCTCAATTATTGTAATGACAATAACATCTTCCAAATTCCCAAACTGTTCCTTAGAAAGTTGTAAGATACCTATGCATAGGAAAACCTATGACTTACAGCTTCAAGCCAGCATGAAACACAATAAATCAATTACCATTAGAAACTGGCCTTAATTCATAGCCTCTCTCTAACACCCATGTCATGGTTCAACCAGGTGAGACTACGATGCATTCAAGAGATAAACAAATATAGGAAATGATGAAACGGTTTCTCCACTGAGGGTGTGGATAATATTAGCAAGAGTAGATTCAACAGAATAGAGGGCGAAAAAAGTAAATTTCAGCAAGTAAAGTCATTTTTAGAAAGACTGAGTAACTTAAACTAGTAAGGATGTATACAACTCATGTATCATGCTTAGTTGCTAAGGAAGGAGAAAGCATTTAACTTGTTCAGATCCACTGAGTGAGACAATGCTAATGGAATTAAGCAAATTTAAATTAACGATGCAAACATTCCTGGGAAAATGTGTATTCAACACATATTTAGACTTCAGTTTTTAACAATGTGGTGTTTTGCCATAAAAGAACAAATTGTTAACTCACGATTCTCCTGCTCCCTCATAACTTCGTCTTGAATGTCTTTCTTCTGTGCTTTAGCCTGGCTCATAGTCCCACACGCTACGTTTGTTCTGCTTTCTGGACCTAAAAAAAAATGTTGTCATAAATATATTACTTATTTAAGTTTAAGAAAAAGCAATACTCATGTACAATTTGTCCAAATCCTTTACAATTAAGTCTAGAACTTCAAGAATTGATTGATCCTCAATGATTTATTCTTCTTGGCCATCTAAAGATATATCATTGATAATGATCCTGAGTTTGCCCTCAGTTCAGTTGTTTGCCATTATAAAGTGAAAAACAGAAAAATAAGGTTTCTTAGACAAATAATGTCAATATAATTATGACTAAATGGTACACTTTCTATTCCCACTGTTGGGTCTGCCTTGATAATCAGCTGTCTTAAAAGTTAAAAAAAAAGACATTTAATTAAAAAACACCTCACATGTATTATTGTTTACCTAGTATTAGAGATATTAACCAATATTTAACAGGGATTCTCTCATTTATTCTCTATAATAACCTTACGAGCTAGGTCCCTCTATTATCCACTTAAATAAGACCTGAAACCAGAACTCAAAGCCAGAATATATCTGATTTCTCAATTCAATTTATTTCAGAATATGCCTCCTCAGCTACAACTAAAAAACTTTTAGGTTCTGCAAATCCCGTATTTTTTTATTTTTCAAAGTTTTGCTAATTTGGAAAAAGAAAAAGAAACAAACCTAAAAGAAAAGAATCAAAAATGTGTAAGTACTTAAAGTGTCCCAATTATTTTAAATTGCCCCTCCTTCATTTTTATTTTCATTCCCTCTTTCTTTTCTGGGAAATGTATTCGATGACTAGCTTGTCTAATAATTTTATCAAATTATGTGTAATTTGTGCTGAACTCTGGTCCTTTATTATGGAACAACAGCCTTTTCCTTTCCATGATGTTCAGTGTCTCATAAAATGCTGATTAATGAGTTCTTAGAACTCACCGTTAGAAATATCATAACAGGATAAGTTCAGTGTAACACGGAAGCACAGAATAGAGCACCTAACCTAGGGGTGGGCAAACTTTTTGACTCGAGGGCCACAATGGGTTCTTAAACTGGACCGGAGGGCCGGAACAAAAGCATGGATGGAGTGTTTGTGTGAACTAATATAAATTCAGAGTAAACATCATTACATAAAAGGGTACGGTCTCTTTTTTTCAATAGTTTTATTCATTTCAAACGGGCCAGATCCGGCCCACGGGCCGTAGTGTGGGCCGTAGTTTGCTCACGGCTGACTGAACTCAAGGGTCAGCAGAAAAGGTCAGGAGGAAAGGGTATTTAACCCCAACTTGATGAGGGGGATGGGGGTCGATCAAGACAGGAAGTGCTGTCTCTTGACTAACCAAGCAAACAGTCTCTGTCTGTTACCCATTGGGGCCGCCATGAACAGCTAACTCCCAGGCCCACCTGCAGAGAGGCAAGGCCCTGAGGTCCCATTCCATCCACAGACCTCTTTGATGAAGTTGGTGTATGAAAGGGGAGGAGGCGGTTTTTAGAAAACCTTTTGCTTCCGGTTAAAAGACAAGTTTCATAAAAAAAAGATAAAAAATATTTTCCTGTGAGTAATACGTTTGTTTGTCTTCTTGGCTTGGAGAAAGCTTTCTACAAGTGTTCTAAATCCACTGTTTTCTCTTGAATATAAAAATGAGTCTCGAAAGGGATACTGCATGATACGATTTGCCCACGAAGGACACTGGAAATTAAGAGAATGAGAATGTGACTTCCCTAATCAAATTCGCCTTTCATTTAATTGTCTACCGGGCAACCAGTGGGAGTATTATGGAGCTATGTACAGTCTAGGGAGGGGGTTCAGATCCAAGCACCTGTGCCTCTCTTCCTGTAAAATAAAGACCAGTGAGAGTGTGGGTGTCTGTTGTAAATTCTTAGGCACAGTGGATTATACATTCAAATGAACTCTATTTTGGTACAAAATAAAGTAACTCCCAAGCAACAAGCCACAATAATAAGAGACTTGAAATGAAACTCATCAGATAAGCAGAAAAAGCAGGGAGTACCTTATTCTTTCGTGGAGATAGGATAAATGGTAAATAAAAAGACATCTGCTATTTGCAAGTGGTGTGTAAAACGTGTCTGTTTCTTTATATCCCAACATTATTATCACATTCTTGAAGATGTGAATTATTCAAATGATTTGATAATGATAGTTTCGGTGACATATAGATGTTCGCATAAATGTTTAATCATTGTATAGATGTGTTTACAATAGTTCCTTGCATGTGATTTAAGATTAGAGGATAAGTTTCAATAAATGGTGGCTCTTCACTGTATTATCTGTTCTATGAGTTCTGAAAATCCGCTTACCACTGGAAAGAATATAAATGGAATGTAATATACCCCTATTTTTAAAGCTTATACAAGGTCCTAAATCCAATATTGTAGAACTTGAGATTGCTAACATACTTCTAGAATCTATCTAAATGAATGCATCTTGAACATAAAGCCTGATAAAGGATCTGGACATGCGGGTGAACAACATATCACATGAGCAGTTTATTTTATTTTTTTGTTTTTGAAACCGTTTTGTACACACACACATTCACACTTATTTCAGACACACACACACACAAAAACACACACAACAACACATTTTGAGATCCACCATATAGAGAAAGTGTTCATTATTTTTTATTTGCTTTATCATTTAGTGGACACTTGCTATCCATGGCCCAATGACTCATTTAGTCCTAAGAGTTCAACACTGAACTAAATGGGTATACTGAACTATACTTCTAATAACCTACTTTAAAAGTGATCCCATCTGAGATGGAAGCGCTAACTAACCTTAATTTGATCTTCATTTTGCAACATAGGTATGTATCTAATTATACCCCTTAAACTTACATAGGTGACATGTCAAATAATATTTCAATAATGCTGGGGAAAACGCAAAATAAAAAAATTTTGTTTACTTAATTTTGTTAAATGTCTACAATTATTTCTGTCTACTTAACATTTATCTTAATCATCAAGAATATAACTTTAACTTTGAAGACTATATATCCTTAGTATCCTCTGGAAAAATAAAAAGACCAGTAGCAAAATAAGAAGAAGAGCAATTTCAACATTGAAAATCATTTCCCTGAATTATACCTGTGGTTTCAAAACAATGACTCTGAAGATCAACTTAGCAACTAAGTCTACACCATATAAATTACCCATATGTCAAAAGTTTACAGATCTCTGAATTTTTTAAATAAGAAACTGGGATATACAAATAGATCAGGCAAAAGTACTATCCAGTTATTCTTCTGCACATTATAAAAGGAGGACGTGGAGAGGATTTGGAATTATGCCTGATTTCTTTATCTGGAATTTAGTATCTATCTATCCTACTCAAAAAATCAAACAAGCAAACAATTAGAAATGCATAACTGTTTTATGTCATTGTACGGGTATAGGATTTCATAGCCACTGATACTTAGAGGTGCTATATTGAACGCATGAGTTTATGTCTGATAGCTTTGAATATTATTGAGCTAAACACATTATAGCCATTCAAGTGTTTACAGTGAGTGTTATCTCTGATTTGGTAGCAGCTGTGTTATAGGGAAATATTGTTGAATATTTTATGATATCACTTCTGTCAATGACATCACTTTTAATGGGGGCAACGTTCAAAGAAACTATAATAAAATCAACTTAATATTTCTTTCTTCTGGAAAAATGTTTCCACATATACAAAAGGAGTACAATTTTGGAATATTGTGAAAGGACCATGCCTACACACACTTCTCTGCTAATCGAGTAGAAGAGCAATGAAAACGGCCCGGCTGCCAATCTAGGAAGAAGAATATGAAAATGTTTGGAGAACTCTAATCAGTAAAGTTATGCTTAAACTAGAGGCCCAGTTCACGGATTCGTGCACCAGTGGGGTCCCTGGGGGGCGGAGAGGGGGGGAATTGGGCAAAACTAGCAGTCCAACATCCCTTAGGGATGTAGTAGTGCGTGAAGCGAGGCTCATTGCGTTCTGCTACGGTCTCCTAGCGCCCATCCTAGGGCGACACGGGCATGCCCATGATCAAGAAGTGGTTGCAGGCTCGCATCCAGTCAGTCCCAATGCCAGTCTGATCCAGGTTCCAGACCGGATGGGAGAGGGGCACACAGGAATTGTCCGTGAGAGAGGCTCGTGCCTTGAGCCCGGCAACTGGTGCCCCTCGGTTGGTCAGCTGAGTGGTGCTCCCGCTGTGGGAGCGCACTAACCACCAGGGGGCAGCTCCATACCCGCAACCGAAGTACATGCCCTTGACCGGAATCAAACCCAGGACCCTTCAGTCCTCAGGCCAATGCTCTATCCACTGAGCCAAACCGGTCAGGGCTAGGCTTTTATATATATAGATAACGATATCAAACTTGGAGCTCACATACCAGTAAATGAATAGGCCAGTTGGAACGTCCACAGTTTGGGGGGGTGGGGAGGGGAAGGAAGTAGTTCTGAAAGTTTTTTTAAAAATCTATACTTAGCATTTTTAAACTTTTAATTGGAAAATCTGGGCTAAGTATTGAAGATAAAATGTTTGCTGAAGTTTATTGAAATATTCCTTTATGCAGTATTTATTTGTATGCATCTATAAAATATTAAAATGTATGATTATTTTATCAGCTGATATGCATATTCTATAATGTGTCTTGGGAAACCTGGAGGATTAGAGATGCAATTTCCCTGAACAAAAGCGACCAGGTACACAAAGGACAGGCAAAGTTTTCTCTTGCTTATCTCTCCAAGCACATGTCTCCAAACTTTTTGTCCGTACACATTCTATTCATTCATCAGAAAATTTCTAAAAAGACATATATAATATTTGTCACAAAATATACTGATTTGGGAAATACTCTTTAGACTATGAACTCACCAATTATGTATCCTCTATGTACTGTCATATTTAACACAAGGTAGCATTATGTACATCAACGTTTGCAACTCAGGTTCTAGGATTCCAATAAAACCATAATTCAACATAGTACATTTACTGGCTGTATATTTATAATCAGCGACTATGCATTTTTCATTAAAACACATTTTACTTCATTGACGGTGCTAACTTGCATGCTAAACATGCTGGCTATCACAGATGCTGAATTTTCAGGACATAAATCTGAACACTTCTCTTGCCTAAAAGTAACCTCAGATTCGACTAGTATAATTAACTGACCTCAGGTGTATACGGAGTTGTTACGTAAAGATGTCTTTCTCTAACTGGCACGTTTTTATAAAGGATTTCATGTGAGTTGAACAGAGCCTTTTTATAAACAATGGGATTTTACTCATTTTGCAAATCTAATTTCTGTCACTTCTATCTTTGACTTCTATTTTCAAAAAAATATTTTATTGATTTCAGAGCGGATAGGAGAGGAAGAGAGAGACAGAAACATCAATGATGAGAGAGAGTCACGGATCTGATGCCTCCTGCATGTCCCCCGGGATAGAGCCCGCAACCGGGGCATGTGCCCTGACCTGGAATTGAACTGTGACCTCCTGGTTCGTAGGGCGACGCTCAACCACTGAGTCTGTGCCTTCTTGGGGCTATTGTTTACTAGACCACAGGTGGATGAAGCTGGCTTAAGGGTACAGGGCAGTGTTTTCATAGGAAGTTTGAATTTTCTCTGCGGGTCTATTTAGGAAAAACGAATGAGCTTCTGGAAGGAAGAAGTAGCTAGGAAAGCATTAGGACTCTGCCACTAACTGATTCCCTGTAAAGAAAAATACCTGCTG
>NW_006289087.1:7477476-7496754 GCF_000327345.1 Myotis davidii
TACGAATCGCATTCTAAATGTATGAAGTCAACTGTGCTATAAACCACCTGGCAGACTTAAGTCCTCGCTGAAATGCATATGAATGATTGCCATTTAATGGACTATTTAATGGACCTGTGGAAAAAAATTATTTGGCAAAACAACGGGTTTTCAGTAAAAAGAATCAATCTTCCTGAAGATCAAACCTTAGAGAATATTTCCTCACCCCAATATGAATAATATATGGGATCAAATGGCATATTCTTTTCATTTCGGAGAAGAAAAGCCGTATTTATAATGTGTAAATAAAAGACAGGCATGCCGGTGTCAAAGATAACATTTAGCAGTGTGACAGGGTGGCATCTGAACCCATAGCCATCAATCACAAGGTGAATCAAGTCTCTGAAGGAAAGTAAAAGTTTACCGGCATAAGATTTTCAAAATAGCAGTAAAAGGTTGAAGCGAGGATGTTCAATAGAAATACATGAACTTGTTAAAACTTTATTAAATCAATCATCTTGCTCAGTGATAAGATACTATTTGATTAATATCAGGTACCCTAATCCTAATCAAAAGCAATTGTTATAGTACTGGTACGTTTTGTGTACCGGCTTTATTAATGTGTTAAAAACAGACCCAACACTAACAGAGAATTGGTGGGTTGAAGATAAAATCATTCATATTTACTCAATGACGTTCACCTAATAAACTATTGCTTTCTCAATACTATCAATAATGCAGCAGAATCAAATAGTTACCAGCCTTTTAAGTTACAAGGACCTGAGTTTGAAGGTATATATATATATTTTTTTACTGACTCATCTTACAAATTTGGACAAGGAATGAATGTTTCCAAGAATCATTTTGTTTATAGATATAATAGGAATAACAGTGTTTACTTTGTAGGGTATTCCTGGGGATTAGAATTAATAACCTTAAGAAAAAACTAATGAGATACCCTATTACTTTTTAAATCAAATAGATAAAAATATCAACCACTACCAATTACTAGCCATTGCCTATTGGCAAGCCCTCCAGTTAATGCTTGAATCTATTATTCATGATGCGATTATTACAGCAAGAGTCTGAACTAGCTGTCATTGGCCCCAAGTCATTGACAAGGAACCCAGGTGTTGGACATTGGAAAGAAGCAGACAGGTCCCTTGTCAATTCTGTAGCGGTGATTTATACCCAGGCTGTAATAACACTGCTGCGTTATCTGTTTCCGTGATTAGTGTTACTCCTTTTGATTTGGCACCGATATCTGTCTTCCTGTCCTCACAGTGGCCCCTCCTCATAACGACCCGACCTCTCTTTGTCCGGAACACAACACCTACCCGCCCAACTCCCACCTGGCCAGCTCCTGTCTCCTATGATGAATCTGGATCTTCGCTCTCAGTTGATGACAATATCATGGATCCCGCACTGTCACCTGCCTAGTCTCCCGGCTACTAAAAGTATTTGTCAAATGTTTGATATTAGCCCTAGCTGCTTTGGCACAGTAGATAGAGCACTGATCCGCGGACTGAAGGGTCCCAGGTTCGATTCCAGTCAAGAGAATGTATCTCAGTTGCAGGCTCGATCCCTGGCCCTGATTGGGGCACGTGTAGGAGGCAACCAATCAATGAATCTCTCACACTGATGTTTCTCTCTCTCTCTGTCTCTCCCCATCCCTTTTTCTCTCAAAAATGATCAACGGAAAAATATCCTCAAGTGAGGATTAACCAAAGGGGAAAAAAATAAAGCCTGTCATTAACCCTTGAAAAATATTGGGATTAAAATCTCAGTTTGTGGCTATTTCTTACTCTCAGTAGCTGTCCAGTTTTGAATGAAAGAGGGAAAAAGAATCATTAAAAAAAAGAAAGAAAAATACATGGACATTTTTATATTTATTTCCTTTAAACCTATAACCCCTAGAGTTGGAGTTGGAGCTTGCACCCCGGGTGATCAACTAACCCAAACAACAAAAAGAAGAAATGGTTTGGGGTACAGACCTAGACACATCCAAATCTATTACTCTATGTAAAAGGGCAAATCGATATGTACATCATGAATGTGTCTTGAATAATCAATCTTAATGATTCCTCCGAATACTTAATATTCTTACACATCACAAGTGTACAGTGGAATCATAACTGAAATGTATTCCTTTAATTCTTCACATCGCCATGTCTTCACAAGGACATAGAAATTTTCAGATAAGCCTAAAAAATTCAGATACTATTTATCAAATATTAGATGTAAGCTAACATATGCCTGTCACAGATTTTAGTTTATTCCATTACCTATTTGTTAAGGATAGATGGGAGTAAGAGAATAAGGAGGGCAGATAAAGTTCATATGTAACAAGAAATCAAAATATTATTTTAATGTGGAAAAAAATCTGTGGATTTTGTTTATATCTACTATTCATGCCCCCATTACAATAACTAATCAGAAGTTAACTACGCTGTAATTAAAACTGAAGTTTTAACACCAAACAATTCACAATTTATATTATAATATAGCTCATCAACCCGCTCAGTATACATTAATAGGGCATTCAGAACCATGCATTTGGCATTTCAAAGGAAACATACCACATCTGGAGTGATTTGGGATAAATTATTTAGTGCCCTCTCTGTCTTTCCACTATTTTTGGTAAGTTCTATTTTGCATAAGATTGCATAATATTGCAATCACCCTTTGAGTAGAAAATGTTAATGTAGAAGGGGGGTTAGTCTCCATCTCTTGACAATTCTAAAGAAAATAACACAATCAAGAAAAGAATAGAGAAACCAAAATTCGAGGTAATTAGTCTGAAGAATAAAAGAATGTTGATAAATTATGAGATCATTTAAAAATTATAGGTTTTAACTAACATTTAAATTTGAAATTTTCACTTTTTAAAAGTGGAATTCCACTGAACTTGTCTCATGAAATTATAATTAGTTATAAAATACCTCTCCCATAATATTATAATAATAGCAGGCCAACCTAACAGTATTTCAATCTAATTGTTCTTTGTACTACAAAAGACTGCCAGGGATGCATAGTATCGGCCACAGGATTTCCATTCTTGAAAATATAATTAATGCTTTGTTTGTTTGTTTTGTTTTTTAGAGAGACAGGAAGGTAGAGGGAGAAACACTGATGTGAGAGTGCAACCTCAATTGGCTGCCTCCTGCACGCCCCCTACTGGGGATTGAGCTCACAACCAGAACCTATGCCCTGACGGGCAACCTTTCAGTGTATGGGGGGATGCCCCACCAAAGGAGCCATACCTGCAAGGGGACTTAATGCTTTTAATGTTGGGATAATTTTACTAGGTTGAGATGTTGTCTACACAACATGAGTAATTCCTTATAATGCTGGGCTACATTTTTCATTGCAGAATGTGTGCATATGGGACTTGACTTTCATAAAAATGTATTATTTCTTATTAAAGTAGAGGCCTGGTGCATGAAATTCATGCATGTGGCGTCCCCTCAACCCAGCCAGCACCCCTCCAATCCGGGACCCCTTGGGGGACATCCCTCTTAGAATCCTTGACCACTGGCTCCTGTCTGCCTGCCTGGTCGCTCCTAACTGCCCCCCCGCTCCTGGCCTGGTCGCCCCATACAGCCTGCTTGTTCAGGTATTTGGTTGTCCCTCACTAACCCCCCTGCAGGCCTGGTTGTAGGCAGCCATCTTGTGAGGGCGTGAGGGTCAATTTGCATATCACCTCTTCATTATATAGAATATTTTAGTATTGCATACTAGTATTCCTTGTCAAAGAAAGTGTCAAAAGTGTCATATTCTTACCCAGCCTGAGTGGCTCATTGGTTGTGCATCAACCTATGAACCAGGAAGTCATGGTTCAATTCCCAGTCAGGGCACATGCCTGGGTTTGCAGGTTTGATCCCCAGTGTGGGGTGTGTAGGAAGCAGCCGATCAATGATTCTCTCTCATTATTGATGTTTCTATCTCTCTCCCTTCTCCCTTCCTGTCTGAAATCAATAAAAATATATTTTAAAAATACATATATATGTCTATATATATATATAGACATATATATGTATTTTTAAAGTGTTATATTCTCCTGTTTCCTTATGATAGCTCAGTGTGCCCAGTGGTTTCTATTCTTTAGCCTAATGTTATTCAGCTCACTGATGCAATTTGTCATTTCTATGTGTAGCTTCCGAATGATTCTGATGTGGTTTATGCATGTCAGAAATGCAGGACATGCCCCTGAAGACTGTGAGAACACATTTTTGAATTACGAGGTGAATTTTTATTCCTGAAATATTGACTCTTCTACTCAAGAAATAATATGGAAAGCCCTGTGGATATGATATGTAAAACGCATACCGAAGTAGAGCTAAGCACTGCTGAATTAGAGCTGACGGCTTTATTCGCCAAGAGGCAATTGCAAGAATGATCCAGACCCTTTGGTTTCTGTACAAAACCCATCCCCATGCCTGACGCTCCTGAATAATAAAGTGAGCCGTTTAAACCGCCGCCTTGGTCGGTAAGCCCGTGATCCATCACTGATGGAAGGAAGAACTATTTCTGAAGTATCTGTCATTGACATTGAGATAGGTACTGACGGGGATATGAAGGAACATTTTCTTTTATTCCCTATTCTCAAGAAACCTAATTGCAGAAGCCTGGCTAAGGCATGCAAAAATAAAGAGGCAACCAAGCAATGCCTGCCCAAGTCCCGAATCCTTCGCGCTAGGCTTACAAGCGACAGGATTCCTGCAAAGGGGAAGATCAGGGCAACGTAAGGTATTTGAGGAAGCTATTAAGGGGTGCATGTACCTGAGATTTCAGATTTTATTCTTCACGGGCATGATGGGAAATGCATGTTAGAGGAGGGATGCTAAGTACGTCACTTCTGCACTGCCCAACTTGACCTCCAATATTTACACTGTGGTCCTCAGTGGATTTGCTAGAAAATAATAGTGTGACTTTGAATGAGCTGGCTCACCAGATGGACAGAGGGGAAGTGACCGAGCGATCAAAGTAGACAGACGAGTCACCAAAGGAACAAAACCGTAAATGAGCAGGGCCGATTCAGGGCGAACTTGGCAATGACGTCACTTGGAGCAGAAAGGAGGGCCTCTGGGAAATACATTGAGAAGGGTTCCGCTTGCAGGTGTCATTTGATCACATATTGAAGCAGAATGACTTTTAGGGGATGAAGATTTTTACATTGACAGTTTCTAGAAGATTATTTCCATCAATGTCTATTTAGTTTTCCTTAAATGTCATGTCAACCAACAGCGATGGAGGTTCAGACACAATTTAGGGAAAGCTATGACAGCACTGTGAAAAGCATTTTGCTATCAAGATATAAGCATTACTCAATTAATATTTTGCTAGACAAGCACATTGTGTCACCTGGTCTGATTAGAAAAAAAGTGCATTGCCTGTCTGGTGTGGTTCAGTGGCTGAGTGTCGACCTGTGAACCAGGAGGTCACCATTCGATTCCCGGTCAGGGCACATGCCCGGATTGTGGGCTTGATCCCCAGTGGAGGTGTGCAGGAGGCAGCCGATCAATGATTCTCTCTAATTATTGATGTTTCTATCTCTTCCTCTCTGGAATCAATGAAAATGTATTTTTTTAAAAAGAAAAAAGGTGAATTGCCCCTACTATTCAATGCATGTACTTTAACTTCCTAAGCCCTCTGGCCACTTTCTTGCCCCATTTCCAACCCTGTATAAGTTGGAATCGAACTGTTGACCTCTTGGCTCATGGGTCGATGCTCAACCACTCATCTACACCAAGTGGACAACACCTCTTTTCAACCTGATGCCTTCCAACTCTTTCTTCTTGGCTGTATTGCTAGTTCTGGCTACTTGTAATCAAGTTTGTTGTGTTATTATTCATAACAAGAGGGACATATTGGTGTTCGCATAAATTAGCATAAACTCGGAACTGTATAGCATAAAGTGTTGAACAAACTAATTTGATCATATATAAAGTCATCCGGGAGGCCTCTCAAACAAGAAATAAATATTCATTATTAAAAAAGGGCTGAGAGGTAAGTGTGGATTTTAATTGGGAAAGATCAAGTTCTAAATGATGTTTTGTATGTATACTAAATAGAGAGAAACCAAGCAACTAAACCATTATTAGTTATCACGAATAGTTCACCAACTGTAGCATCATCAACACTAGCAGGAACTACATTTGTGATTTTAATTAATGTTTAGCAAACCAGAACTATACTGCCTTATAAAACATGATAAATGACAAGGATGAGAAACACGGTTTTTCCATCATTTAACATTATGATTAAAAATTGGGTTCTTAAATGCTTAAAATGCTTTTTCGGAGCTTCTTATTCAACTCGTGATTTGCAAAAGTCAGATGAGAAAACTAAATTCTAGCTCTTATTTATAAAAGTCTACTATTCAGATACTATTTCTGGACATCACATATTTCATAGCATCCATCTTTAATTCAATAAACTATGAAAAAAAGTGCAGTAGTTCTTTAATACGAAATAAACTGCAATGCTAAACATAAGTTTGTTATATAATTTATATGTAATTCAGAAAATCAGCATCTCATTTTCTAAAGTGGGGAATAGAAATGTAAGCTGAGTTTGACCTATGAGAACTACAATCATCTACAGCCAGGCTTTTACTCTCTCTATTACCACACGTTTAGTAGTCCAGTTGCCTGGGAAATGAGATTACAAAAAACATTACTGCTTATTGCAGAAACTTTCTAAAAATCAGTTTATTCTAAAGACTATTCAGCTAACTCATCAGAGTTAAAAGTTCCTTCTCAGGGCAACAGCTCACTCAACTAGCCCCATCAAACTGTTGTCTACTTTCAGTCACCTGCTTACATGGTTGTGTCCACTGATCCTAACCCATTTTGCATAAGCCTAACCAGCATCTCTCCATTGAACGATCCACCTTAAATTGGGTGCCAAGGCCATAAAATACTACCTGGGACCTCTCCCTTCAGATGCTCCACTAAGTACAATGACCTTCCTTATTGCAGCTGGTGGGAAAATTGGACTTTTCTTGTTCAAGGGGTCATACTGGTAATTCTTTGCTGAGTCAACACTTGATACCTGACAAATGATAAAATTCAGAATCTATCAACATGGGGGAGGGGCAGGAAATTAGCCCTAATATTATACTATATAAAAACTATGTTGTATATATATAATATATATATATAGTTGATACACACACATATCTTAACTTAAAATGAATTATATATATATGTGTGTGTGTGTATATATATATGTATATATACACACACACACATATATCCTATATAATAAAAGGGTAATATGCAAATAGACCGAACGGCAGAACAACTGAAAAACCAATCAAAGCGTTAATATGCTAATGATATGTGAGGCTGCTCAGCTGCTCACTATGACATTTACTGACCACCTGGAAGGGAGTCAGACGCAGGGCTCATGGTTGGTGAGCGCACAAGCCTCTCCCGGTCGATCAGGACTGATTGTGCACAAGCCCATGGCAGGCGCAGTGGGGCCGGGATGAGCGGGAGCAGCAGGCAGGAGCTGCAGGAGGTATTGGACTATGGATTTCAGCCCATCCCTCCTGGCCACCCAGGGGGACCCCACCTGTGCACGAATTCATGCACTGGGCCTCTAGTGTGTGTGTGTGTGTGTGTGTGTGTGTGTGTGTGTGTGTGTGTAATTAATTCTATATATATTATATGCCTCTTCCCCAAAAGTAGTATTTTTGAAAAAAGAAAATCTCATAAAACCCAAAAAGGCACTTTTTTTGAATATTCCTATAAAAGAAAGTATTAAAATGTACTGATTTTTGTGTTTCCAGCCTTTATCAGCCTTCAAAAGCACAACTCAGAATGCACGAGATTTGGTACCTGGCTCAGAGACTGGGCCAAAGGTGACTTATGTTGCTTATGTACAGGAATACTGACAAAAATATTGCCTAAGGTCACTTGGAAATTACAAAATGAATCCTTAAAATACTGTGCATTTATTTAGTCACGAACTCTCCAGGTAGCATCTTAAAAATATGAACCAAAACCTGGTAAGAAGATATTGGAAAAAAATGTTGATTACAGTAATTCTTAATGGCATACTAGTTGAATCAGTCCGTAAGAAGTTAGCTTCTAGAAAGAACTCTCAATTGCTCTGAGACGACACAATTCTGTCTTCAGAAGAGAACTAATTGGGAAGTTTCAACATACGCATGGTAGAATTTAGACAATGAGTACAGACTGGGCGGGTTCACTTTGATCCTTCTAGTCAGTGGTTCTCAACCTTCCTCATGCCGCGACCCTTTAATACAGTTCCTCATGTTGTGGGGACCCCCAACCATAAAATTATTTTTGTTGCTACCTCATAACTGTAATGTTGCTACTGTTATGAATCGTCATGTAAATATCTGATATGCAGGATGTATTTTCATGGTTACAAATTGAACATAATTAAATCATAGTGATGAACCATAAAAACAATATGTAATTATATATGTGTTTTCCGATGGTCTTAGGCAACCCCTCTGAAAGGGTCGTTCGACCCCCAAAGGGGTCGCGACCCACAGGTTGAGAACCGCTGTTCTAGTCGATTCCGCCTTTTAGTCTTCTTGCAAAAGTACCTGAAGTGCTAAAGGAGTACTTATACACCAAAGAAACTATTTCCACGTTTTAAGGCTCCTAATATAACTTACATTAATTTTGCGTTCTAAAAAATCTTAAGCTATGCATTGAAGAATTACATGTTCGACAATGCTTTCTTAAACTTCCAGAAAGATACCTTCATGGATCATAAGAAGTGTTATTTGGTAGGAATGAAAGAAGGTAGAATGTTTGAACAGAATTGATTTTATTTAGGCTTGACATGCATTTTCCGGTAAGTAAAGACACTGAACCTTAAATCACTGGCCCATTATTGCTCAGGCTGAGCAAATTAACTCAGCCAATTGACTCTTTGGAGAATAAATCCCTTATTGAGGTCTATAAATGTTCCATTACTTTTCTTTCATTACCTTTCCTTTCATTCTCAGACACCCTTGAACTTACATGTTCAGAGTGAGTCTCAAAAAAAATAGCAAGAAAAAAAAATCATGAAAAGTTTTCTTTGTAGCTTCTGGAAGTTCATAATTCTCTTTTTCCAAGATGTTTTCTTCCTTTGACATGAATTCCATTGATCAATGTTATTTGGTGATGTCTTAAAAACCTATACCTTCCTATATTTATGTATTACCATTATTTCCCGTATAATATTTTTCTACAATAAAGCTTTTGTTAAAACACTGATACTTTTTCTTTGAGGGAAGAGAGAGGGGGAGAGAGGAAAGCAGGCAGGGAGGGAAGAATACAACATCTCCATTTAAATACAGAATACATAAAATCACCTTTTATAAAAGGATTTAAACTGTTTGGGGGATAAATTCTCATTTGTAGCGATTAACATTTTTTAATTTAAGTTTCTCTTTAAAGAGCAAATCCTTATTAAACCTTCTTTCAAGACCCAGGAATATTTTTATTTTGACCTAAGAACTAGCACAAGCCATTCCCTCTGCATACATTTGTGATCCTCTTATAAAAATACAAGGTTTTTTGAACAAAAGTTCAACTTTTAATTAGGCCATATGTCCTTAAATCAATAGCATGTGTCCTGATCAGCTTCAATTATGCCATCACACAGCTTAACACAGTGACGTTATGGAGAGCGGTCAGACTTCTAATGCATTTAAAGCTTTTTTGTATGTGACCATTAATCTTCATTTTCCATTCTCTGGAATATGAATTCAGAATTTATCAGATGATTGCAAGAAGAAGTGAGCTTCCGGTGATGTTATTTACTTCTTAAGCAATCCTGTGTTTTTTATGCAGTAAATTTCTTTAAAAAAAAAAAAAAGAATAACAAGGTACCCAGAGTATTCTTACACATCGAGGAGACTCGAACCGTTGCCTTACCACAGATGCAGTGGTCCTCAACCTTCTGGCCTTTTAAATACAGTTCCTCATGTTGTGACCCAACCATAAAATTATCTTCGTTGCTACTTCATCGCTGTAATGTTGCTACTGTTATGAATCGTCATGTAAATATCTGATACGCAGGATGGTCTTAGGCGACCCCTGTGAAAGGGTCGTTCGACCACCAAAGGGGTCGTGACCCACAGGTTGAGAACCACTGGCTAGGGTTTGATTTCAACTGCGTTTTCTGTTTAACCTTCAGGTCACCCTGTGAGGTGGAAAATGTCATTATCCCAAGTTAAGACACAGGTCAGTCAAGCAGCTTTCACACTCGGACCATGCAGTTATTCAATGGCTGAGCCACAAATGAAACCCCAGCACGCCGGGTCCAAAACCAAGCTCTTAACGGCTATCCCATGATGCTTGAAAGCATGTCGTATTGACACAGGTACCTATTTATCAGTTACGGAGAAGAGGGATCATTATAAATTTGATCCTAAAAATAGCATTTCTGGAGTCTGTCCAGAAAATAAGTTAAAACAAATTGAATTAAAGAAGTATAGAAATAAAGTTAAGGGATATTTTATGATTCATGTAAAACTCAACAATCCCTCTGATATTCATAGCCTATTATTTCAGGGGGAAAAAAACATACAATTTTGACATATGTTCCTTAATTTTTACTTCTGGGTTATATTTAGTTTTGGTGAAATCATTGCTGTTGGAATGGGTTTTGTTTGTTGTTTTTTTTCCTGTGATCGTAATTTCTATATACATCTTACTCTTCATTTACATTCATTTTTTAAACTTTTCTTTCGACGTGACAATCTCTTTTCACCTGTCTCAATCATCTTTCATCTACTCTACTTTCTCACTTTTATTTTTTCTATGTGGAGGAAAATATCTATGGTTTAGAAGGAAAGTAGGAGAGGATGAATTCTAGATGAGACCAAGAAGACAAACAAACAAACAAACGAACAAAAAATACTTAGAACAGATCACCCCTTCAGGGACTGGGTCTGCATAACCCAGTGGGGCTAATGACAGGACCCCCAAGGGCTTGTTGTGGGTGTTATACTTAGAAGTCTGGAGGCAGAGTTAGAAAAAGGAATGAAGACGTTAAAAAGAGTGCGCGTTTAGAGAGAATCCTTTCTCTCAGAAACAAGGAGTAGATACATGTAATAGATAGCCCTCTGGCAGGCCACAGACTATGCAAATGGCAATGTTAACAGGCATACAAAGGCTTCAGTTTTGTTTACAGAGAAAGAGAATAAAGAAAACCATGTTCGCCACCCTGGGCAGAATGACTTCCACAGTCGTGCCTGGGGCGCTTGCCAAATTGGTATCGTAAGTATTCAGAGTAAGTGAGTCATACTTAAAAAATATTTTAACATTTGCCAAACCTCATGTCAGAATCTATTTAAGTAAAGAGAGCTATTTGCTCATTTGAAGTCCGGTTTCTTTGGCTAATTAGCATACCCAAATTGCACAAATATATAAGCATCACATGCACCAAGGATCTCTGGAGGAATGACCTAGGTTTCAGCGTGACGCAACATCAAGTTGAAAGAGCAAGTGACGAGCTGTCCAGAATACCGTGACTTCATCCCACGAGGTGGTGTGTGAATTAGTTAAGTCATTTAATCTTCCTGAATCTCAAATCTCCCTATCTGTACAAACTAGAAATAATAATCCTTGGTCGTTTGGTATTTTCAAGGTCAAATAAGTCAAGGGGATGTATTCGGTGTCCTTGAAAAATACCAAAGGACCATTTATAAATTAAAACTCACTTTGCATAACGTTCAGCACAATCCTTTATGGAAATGAGATCTTTGCCACACGTATCAAAAAAGCAGAAGCACATCCATAGCTGGCAATGTGTCGGCGATCAAGAATGTGTGCTGATTTTTTTAGAAGAGAAAAATTCTGAATGTTCACCATCCCCTAAAAAAATTGGACACTTTACTCAGAGCATTTAAAGCTTTATTTATTTGCACCATGTTCAGCAAGAAAACATTGGTCATTCCCCTTTAAAGATCTCATTTATTACTTGTCAAACAGGACAGAGTTCAATACACAATTGTTTTCCCGCTGGGGCAGTTTCTTGGCTGCGGTGAGCCAGCGTGTCAGGCAGAGCTGGACAGTTAAAGAATTAAAATGTCCTAAATAGCACAGCAGCAAAAAAAAAAAAAAAAAAAAAAAAAAAAAAAAAAAAAAAAAAAAAAATCTGATGTGTGGCTCCCAGAGAATGTTAAACGATCTAAGAACCAACGGGCATTTTTGTTTTTAAAAATATTTACTTGGCTCAGAGTGGGGGTGGCAGTGGGGGGAAGGGGGTTGAAGAACACTGCCCAGGAAAGAAGTAATTGGCAAATTCTCCCCTGAAGTTAAATACATTTTAAGCAACTGGACACGCAGGAAGCTGTGTGCCCTGGATTAGGGATTGTGTGCTGAGCTGGTTGGAGGAGGGCAGGGGTGTTAGCAGCCGTAGATGCACAGACAGACCCTAGAAACCTGCTGTGTCAGCACGAAGCAGTGGCAGCCTGAGAGAATCCCACTTTAATTGTTTGTTTCTTTTATAAAATCTCAAGCAGCAAAACATGATGAAGAGACCTAAGAAATGGAGAGACCAATAAAGATATTTTTCCTACAATCTGCAAAACCCGGACAGAACATGATTTTTTTTTTTTATCAGCTAAGCTGTTAGAGGCGATTTCAATATTATGTAGAAGTTTAGTCTCAACGGTATTTGAGGAAGTGTCATAGAATCTGACAGCTGCATCCATAGACAGTAAATTCCCAAATCATCTTATTCAATAATATCACCAAAAAATCAGCCTTGAAGGTTAAAATGGCATCGCCATCATTTACCTTATGTTTGGGGAGAAGGAGACAGTGAAATAATGAACCAATAGAGATTACTGATTTATTTTATGGGTTATGATTAAACTGCTAAAACTGGAGAATGCTAAAAAAAATATTCTTGGCATGGACCTCATAAATGTGACTACCTCCTTCTTGTACAGAATCTGGGATCATCCTTCTTCATTCTTTGGCAATATCTTGGCCATTTCAATAACTTCTTGGAAAAACCTAATTCCCTGGCCAATGAGTTCCATTCCTCCATTTTTCTCCAAAAATTTCCTGTGTCATTCAATCCTATGGTCATGCCCTAGGTCATGTCTTCACCAATGTCTAACCCATTCACTAATCTTTGCTTCAGCCATTCCTCTAATTACCATATCTGATCATTGACTTCTCTTCATCACACTCACATATTCTGATACCCTGACTCCAACAACTATTCAGACCATCACAACTTCTACCTATTAACTCAACTATTTTTCACTCTCAAGTATCCCTCCTCACGTATCACTGTTACCTACCCTAGATAACATGGGTCATATTATTAGTATGCTGATTTTCTACTGTAGAAATTAAAGTTCAGAAGGGTTAAATATCTTGCCCAGGCAGTCACAGAATTCAAGGTGATATGTTCTGACTGCAAAATCTTGACTCTTTCCTTTTAACGATTCCAACACAGTTCAAGAATGACAAATAGTAGCTAGATCAGCGTTTTTCAAGTTGGGATGCACATTTAGAATTACCTGGGCACCTTTTAAATGCCTTGCTCTAATGTTGTTGTCCTGTCTCTCCTCATGAAATCTATAAACCTGCTATGGACACACAAAGCGTTGCCTACAATTTTGAGGAGCTTCTGAACCACTTGAAACGTATACAATAAATACAATGTAAGAACTTATGGATTATTTCCAGGGATGAAGCAGATCTTGTAGGTTCCTGAACACCAGGCAATATTAGGAGCGAATCTAAGGAAACATAATTCAAAATTACAAATACATGATGAATAACGAGACCTTGAGAAAGGCCAGTGTGAGGGGCTTTTTGGCATAGGCCTCCTTAGCTTCACGGTTAGTCCATTTGTGATGATACCATGTTGCCTTCCAACCACTATCTTTAACAAAGAAAAAAGTGGGTGATTTGGGTAAACCAACTAATGATTATGAGTCATTTAGCCCAGCGGAACTATGACTCAGAGTTTCCCGAAGGCTAAATTTGGGGGAAATTTCTAAATCCCTATTCTCATTGTACTCTGATGACTCAATACCATATTTCATTATGCATTGATGCTCTTTTAACTGAGTTAGAGGGAAGCAATACAATACAGTAAGAATAAAGTGACAATGTGCAAAAGCTACTAATGACAGAAGTGAGTTCCCATATTCCTCACCTAACACGGACTAACAGCAGGTGTATTAGGGTCCTGGCTTTTATCCTGACTTCTGAGATCTGAGCCTAAAACCATGGGGTTCAATTTATGGATTTAGTGGGAAAGAATCCTCTGATAACATAGTCCCCCTCAGCTTCTAGTGGGTTCTGTGGCCCCTGGGTGTTCTGCAAGTTACTGACATGTTTTGTTAGCTTGGATTTCTGTTAGTTATCCTTAATTTCTTACCTCAGAGCGGGTTTTGGAGTTTGCCACACGAAAACCAAAGCTTTAGGGGAGCCTTTGGAAAGTTCTTGGTATGTTTTAAGTTCAAAAGAATTTTAATCTCTAAACTGCCCCCCGCTCCCCGATATAGAACAAATTAAGTGGCTTCCTTAACCCAAACTTTAGCCAAGTCTTCAAGTGAAACCAAACAGGGAGCTCTGTTTGAGATGCTAAATGTAATTCATAACCAATCTGCATTCTGAGTTCACCTACTGAAACAGAAGATTCATTTGTTTATCATCTGTATATTACCATATGAATATTATCATTTATAATGTAATTTTCAAAATCATGGTTAGTCAGAAAGCATTGTTACATGCCATATGCAGTCTTAAATATTCTAATAATGATAGATGTTATAGTAACAAATGGAATAGAAATTGGCTAGTATTAATGATTTCAGTCTTTGATTACAAAAATAGAATACATTTGCATATTATCAATTCACAATGTCATATTGCATCATATAGTTGATTACTTTTTCTTGCAAACAGTAAATCATGAGCTGAAATTAATTTATTATAGTGCGATAATGTATTAATAGCTAAGTTCTAAGCTAAGTCTGAAATGCCTCATTTATACTGTTAAATGTTAAATTAATTCTACATGAAGAGCTGTTTTCATATTTGACATCTTTCAATTAAAACAAGTATTAAGTAAATATTTACAGCTTCAGGAGAAGCTAAACGACATATCATAGAATTGTACACCTGAAACCTATATAATTTTATTAACCAATGCCACCCCAATAAATTAAAAGATATTTATAAAATAAAATAATGTATTAATATATTTTAAAAATTATCATCACTACATAAATTTTCATGAAGTCTAAATTGTCAAGATTTCCAAAGGAGAGAAGAAAGACCCGGGTGTTTGTTGAACACACTGAGATGCAAGTTAAAGATGTTTATAGCTCGGCTGGCGTGGCTCAGTGGTTGACCGCTGACCTATGAACCGGGAGGTCACAGTTCCATTCCCAGTCAGGGCACTTGCCCAAGATGCGGGCTGCATCCCCAGTGTGGGGCGTGCAGGAGGCAGCCGATCAATGATCCTTTCATCATTGATGTTTCTATCAATCTCCCCCCCTTCCTTCCTCTCTGAAATCACTAAAAAGATATTAAAAAATAAAAAAATAGACTCCCTGGGTCAGAACTGTACCCAGACCTCCAGTCCCCTCCGAAAGGCAATAAGCTGATGGCAGTTTCACCCACTTTCTTCTTAAATACACAGGGTTGGAAAAGCATTAAAGGTTCTGACTCAGAAAGTAATTGAATTTTCTTATAGATTAGGGCTGCGGGAATGAAGTCGAATAGCTCAAAGGAGAAATAAAATATCTGCAAATACAAACGTGTAAATAACACATGCTAAGGAATAATCAACTTAATCAGATAGGGAGGCCTAATCCTTCACCATTTCATTTCATTGAAATTAAGTCTCCATTCATCTTTCCTGACTCATAGGTATTATTTTGCTAACTGACTCCTTTGAACAACACAGAATTAGAATTATGGATTTATGACACAACGGTGAACCACACGACACGGGCATGACGGCAATTAAGTCTCCATTCATCTTTCCTGACTCGTAGGTATTATTTTGGAATTTATTTGCTAACTGACTCCTTTGAACAACACGGAATTAGAATTACGGATTTATGACACAACGGTGAACCACACGACACGGGCATGACCACAAACCAACACATTTTCCATTCCTTGAACGGGATTTAAATATCAACCCAATCGAACGATGCCTGGAACAAACATAAGATCTCCCGGTTCACCAGAACATGAAGCTGATTATAGAAAACTAGAGGCCCAGTGCACGAAATTCGTGCAAGAGTAGGCCTTCCTTCCCCTGCCTGCCGACACCGGCCTCCCTCCGGCACCCGGAACCCGGGCTTCCCTTGTGGCCTTGGCTTCATCCGGAAGGTCATCCAGAAGGACATCAAGAAAGTCAGGCTCGGAGAGATAAATGACCTAACACACGTTGCAGCCTGTAGGCCAGTCTGTGACCCTTGATCTGGTTATGACATGTCAGGAGCCCAGATTCCAGAAGTGCTAAGCAGGAAAGACGGATGGTAGAGAGCAGGATGCAGGGGTTTATGATCAACAGAGGGACTTTCAATGGTGGAGCATCTCACCTTTACAAGTGAACTTTGCAGCTCTTGAGGCACCAAAATGTAAGAAAAGTATATTAAAAACACAAAAACAAGTTGAAATCAAATCTCAGAGGAAACACAGGATTTTCCTGTGCAGCGGCGCAACTTCTATTAGAAGCAGTACTGTGGTTAATATTGTGCAACTGTGACTTTTGTTAACATCTAGATTTGCAAAATTGTTATATTTCCCTAACACAAAAATTCCATTTTACTTACCTTATAGTTTTCAGGGTTTTGAAGTACAATGTAAAAAGTATACATGTCACTTTTTAAGGCACATGTGCCTTTTGTTAATGCCTAGATTTGCAAAATTGTTATATTTTCCTAACCCCAAAATTCCATCTTACTTACCTTATATTTTTCGGTGTTTTGATGTACAAAGTAAAAAGTATACATGTCACTTTTTGAGGCCCATAATATCAATAATTATCACTGCAATCATTTTATTCACGGTTGGAAAACAGGTTCTGATCATTTCTTCATCCCCTTTGTAAACCTCTGCTATGTACACAGTAAGAAATTACCCTTTGAACTGCTTTATCATAGGGCTGTGCTCCAAATTATAATTACTTCCATCAAAACTGTCCTTTAATTTGCAGCTGAATAGTAATTACCATCAGGAGGCCTTACAGATGATACAATAGAAGTCAGAGTCTAAGTTTGCAAAAAGTCCTATAAAAAGCAAGTGAACAGATAAGATGTTCTTGTTCCAAGTAGATAGTTTAGATGAACAACTTTGGCCTCTTACCAGGACCTGCTAAACAATTTTGAAATAGTACAGGCGAAGCAAAATTGCCAGGATGCTCACACGGGAGCTAACGCTAGCCAACGTCCTTGGGAAATCAGCATTCCATAGCAAATGTCAGGATGACAAACTCCTCCACCGCGGAAATCACCGACTCCATGGGAAACGTGCAGAGAGAAATGAGAGAGCTGTCTCCAACTATAAGGCTCCCCGACTCCATTAGTTATAGGTTCTTCATGAGTAAGATTATCAACTAAGTTGTCCAATCGCCTTAGACATTAAAAATATGATCTGAAAAGTCACTGGCTAAAAAAATAATTGGTTGAGAGTCCCTGTCGTCACATAGTCTACTTCTTATGGGCCTGGATAATACCATAAACAAATTATGACCTATAATGTCGTATCATACACTAGAGGCCTGATGCACGAAAATTCGTGCAAGAGTAGGCCTTCCTTCCCCTAGCTGCTGGCACTGGCTTCCCTCCAGCACCCAGGACTCGGGCTGCTACCCGCCTCCGGCCACCAGCAGGCATTCGGGATCCAGGCTGGCTTCCCTGGAGCCACCCGCAGGCAGCTGGGACCTTGGCTGGCTTCCCTGGGGCCACCCACAGGCACTCGGGACCCGCTGGCTTCCCTCCAGCCCCAGCTTCGTCAGAAAGGATGTCCGGAATAACGTCCAGAAGATGTCTAGTCTAATTAGCATAGTACCCTTTTATTATTATAGATGAGGCATGCTATTATTGGTTTTTAATGGAAATAAACTAGTCCTGAAACTAAGCAATTTAAAAAAATCTCTTCTCCCTTTTAATTTCTAATAAAATCCAACTTAATGTTATTCAACAGATTGGTGAAAGCATTAAGCAGAAAGATTCTTAAGAATATTCAGCTCAAACCATGTTTTTTTCTAGTGTGTGTGTGTGGTTTTTTTTTACTGCAATAATTCCAACTGAGTATACCAACAGAATGGTTAGCTTGAGGCTTGAGCAAACAAACTGGTTCATATCATGCTCTCCTAGAAATAACATTAATTTTCTATTCTTTTTCTTTTTTCAAAAAAAATATTGTTATTGATTTCAGGAGGAAGGGAGAGGGAGAGAGATAGAAACATCAATGATGAGAGAAAATCTTCAATTGACTGCCTCCTGCACGCCCCCTAGTGGGGATCAAGCCCGCAACCCAGGCATGTGCCCTCAACCGGAATCGAACCCAGGACCCCTCAGTCCACAGGCTGATGCTCTATCCACTGAGCCAAACCAGCTAGGGCTCTATTTCTTTTCTTGCAGTACTTACACTAATAACTGACAATATTATTTATCTCTCAGTGTGCGTTATCTGCAAGACTAAAATTTGTCATTTGAAAACATATCCTGGTGAAAAATAAATATGATTGCCGGAAGCAGTCGGCATTTAAGTAGCAAGGACATGCAGAGGTTCTTCACCATTTTTCCTCACGGGGTTTGAGACCGCCTTTGGTTGAACATGAAATCACCCTGCATTAAGGACCTCAGGAAACTGACCACTGGTAGAGAAAATGGACGCTTTGGATGCATCTCACTGGGATTTCACTGATGCAGGGGATGGGACAGGGCAAAACCATGAGGCCAAAGGCTTAGAGACTAAATCATGAACTTGCTAGTTGAAAGTCTGAGGATAAAGTTGGTCATTAACAAGAACTCCGTTAATTGTTAATAGGGTGCTTCTGAAAGACAGGAGCTATTTCTTCATCTGATTTTTTTTCTCCTTTTCTTTTTTTTCCTAACTTCACCCTCCCTCCCTCTCTCTACTTCACACACACATTAGTCTTTGTGGCCTGGGAAGTCACATCTCAAAGGCCGATCTCAGCTCCACTCTAAGCAGATAAAATAAAAGTGCTGTGCGATGATGGATGGATGGGGACATTTAGCCTGGAATTTGAGAAATTACATAAACTGGCATTTTCTTAGAATTAAGTAAGTTCATGAAAGCT
>NW_006289087.1:7497227-7501914 GCF_000327345.1 Myotis davidii
TCAGGTTTAAGCTTACCCTCGACAAGTACGTTAAATATTAAATAAAGTGTCAGAATTTTTTCCTCCTGTTTCTGACTATAATAACTGAGGAGAAGGTTATTCAAGTTCTTGAGACTTAGAGAAAGATTCAACTTTAAGGATAAAAAAAATAAATGTTTCAATGTTGGATGGGCTAAATTTCCACGTCTCTGAGCTATCCAAGTGGAAATATCAAAAGCTCAGTAAAAATATCTTGGCTGTAGCTGCACACGGGGAAGTGTATGGATGGTATTTCAGGGAGCGGGAGAACCCTAAAGTGATGACAGAGGAAGAAATAGAGAAGAGGGTACGGATGATCGCAGAATTCGCATCCTTGAGAGAAAAGAGCTGCCATGAGATTCTGAGAGGGGTGGGTGATGAGGCAGGAGGACACCTGGAGAGGAAACTACCACAAAGGCCAGGAGGTTGGTTCTCAGTGAGGGTAGGTCAACTCTATCCAACACACTAACTTTGATTTACTGCATCTAAAGGAATAGAAAGAAGTTAAATGTAAGTTTAATGTGTTTCTTTTCTCTCTCTCTCTCTCTCAATGATAACATGCCTTCTCCTATTTAATCAGAATGCTAACTTTGATTTACCGCATCTAAAGGAATAGAAGTTAAATATAAGTTTAATGTGTTTCTTTTTTTCTCTCTCTCTCAAACAATGATAACATGCCTTCTCCTATTTAATCAGAAGATAAAAGATTATCGCCCTAACCGGTTTGGCTCAGTGGATAGAACGTCAGCCTGCGGACTGAAGGGTCCCAGATTCCATTCCGGTCAAGGGCATGTACCTTGGTTGCGGGCACATCCCTAGTAGAGGGTGTGCAGGAGGCAGCTGATCGATGTTTCTCTCTTATCGATGTTTCTAACTCTCTATCCCCCTCCCTTCCTCTCTGTAAATAATCAATAAAATATATCTTTTAAAAAGATTATTAAGGATTCAAAAATCAAGCAGTATAAGTGAGATTAGGATGAAATCAATAAAATACATTAAATTGGAAGTGTTTTTATTTGAGATACTTTGGCAATTTGTCTTTGCCAAGTAAGCTCATTTGTTATGTTAGTAGCAAAGGTAGGTTATTATAAAATAGTTATTCTGCAGAAATAAACTTTTCCATTGAACTCCAGAGCACACAAAAAAATCAATTTGTGCTGTAAAAAACGATATTATCATATTTTATGGTGATTTATAAGGTACAAAGTACATTCACAAATAGTGTCTCATTTGTTTCCTATAAAAGCCCAGTAAGAGAGGTATTATTATTCATATTTATGGATGAGAAAGTGAGAATCAGAGGGATTAAATTATGTCCGTGAGATAACAATAATGAAAAGCAAGGCTGGGGTTTGAATTTAGACTTAATTCTCCATCTAAGCTCCTTCCTCCACCATCACATCCCTTTACGCCCCAATTTAGAGTCTCAAAGAGGATTTATTATTCTATCACATACAAGGTTACTAGACAAATTTTGGCCAAGCTAATACAAATATGATGCCACCTCCTTTAATCACCATGCAGGAACAAACTAGAGAGAAAAAGAAAAGTGTACACAAAATATCCAAGGCATGAAGAAAACACAATGGAAATTATTGCAGATGGATCTGGGGGTAGAGAGAAATTAACCCAATCACTCCCACCTGCTTAATCAGAGATTCTGCCTGGAGGGAGCCAGGGCTAGTTCAGTGTAGAACAAAACAGTGATTAGCTATGTAGAATATAAATTAAATTATCAGGAAGTAAAAGGGTCATTCCATTCATTTATCTGTTGCAACGATCTGGAACATGCGAGGCTATTTCCTCCAAGGGAAAAATATTATAAATTATTGATGATATTAGAATAACTCAGGGAGCGTCTGCACATGACTATGAACAGGGACATGGGCAGGAGTAGGGAAAACACAAAGGATGGTGAAGTGCCCTCAAGCTACTGTCGATGTCGATGGGGCTGTTTTCATCCCAGGCCGGAGGAGAGAGAGAACCAGAGGAAAGAGACTGTTTTAGATGCAGAAGCTTTCCACTGTGGGGCATTGCCTGGAGGTCAGCTGGGAATAAACATCTGAAGCTCACGCTCCTCCCTTCTTCCAATCTATTGTGTGAGCTTCCAATTAACCAAATACAATGGGAGCCAGCGAGGAAAAGGGGTCTATTAAGGTGCCTGTACAGGTCAGGTTCCTGGGCACGGAACATGATACACAGAACAGCGACATCCAACCTTTTTCACCTCTTGGCGCACATAAACCAATTACTAAAATTCCGCGGCACACCAAAAAATGTATTTTTTTTGCTGAGCCCACCAAAAAAAAAAAAGTATAATTTTGATTCATTCACGTGGCGCACATAAACCAATTAACTAAAATTGCGCGGCACACCAAAAAATGTATTTTTTTGCTGAGCCCACCAAAAAAAAAAAGTATAATTTTGATTCATTCACACCTGAGCACACGACTTGGGTTACATTTCCCCTTTAAGCTGTCTCTGTGGGTTTTGGAAGCTTTTTCTTCACCTGTTGATACCAAGAACTGCCCAATTTCCTTGCCATATAGTCATGTGCTTCTTAGCTGGGTTGGGTTCCATTGCTCAAATCCAGTATCCTCACTGGAGTGTATATATTCTAGCCCAGTTCCCCTGACATATTTCTTACTCCACCCCAGCCTGCATTTCCTTAGTTCACTATGTTCTTATTTCAACCTTTGCCTTTCCCCTCTTCCTCCCCCTTTTCCTCCTCCTCCTCCTTTATAATGCTATTATCTTATTTCACATTGAAACTATTTTTAAAAGGAGAAGGTTCTTTATAAAATGAGTTTATATTTTACTACATCTTGTTGCCAGTAGGTTCTCTATCATTTTAGTTGATTCAGCACCAACTATTGTCCATCCCACCCAATCAGAGACATGATATGGACTATTTTGACTAATCTGAATATTAAAAATTTATTTTTAGTCCCAAATCCTAACAACCCATTTTTAAAAACTCCCCTCTGCATTGCGTTGCCCTTTTGTTCTTCCTTAAACCCCTGCCCCCCCATTTCCTTCTCACCCTCACCTGTCTCTTCCTGCAGCCTGCACCTTTCCCTGTGTCTCTATGGAGATGCGCACCTTCGCCTCATCCTCCCCTCCTTCCCCCTTAACTACTACTCTTTCTCCTCTCAACTACTTAAAAAACACACACACACATTCTCTTTTCTACTTTTTCCACTTTTCAGGGGAGGAAGAGTAGGAGCTATTTGGGGACAGAGTACCAGGTAGCAAAGCTTTAACCTCTCCTCACCTGAAAATAATTGAAAAGCCTCAAGAAATGACAGTATTAGAATTGTGTTCCATATTGAGGTTCACCTGAAGGTCAGAAAGCCCGGCTGAAATGGATCTTGCTTAGAGCAGGAGCCTGAAAACGCCAACCTGACCCGTGTCTTTGCTCTGAATCTAATCCTAACTTACCTGCTTTGGGGAATATTCGGATCGTCCGATATCAGTTTCTAATTAAACTATTCCCAGTGGGATACATGTCTGATCATGGAAAACCATCTCCATTTCTTGGTGTTTGATATTCATAAATGCCTCTGCCTGTGCCATATCTGATTGCCCTAAGGCAGTGGTCGGCAAACTGCGGCTCTCAAGCCACATGTGGCTCTTCCACAAAATACTGACTTCTGCGCATGGGCCACGAAGTTTCAATCGCAGTGTATGTGCGCGCCCGCACGTGGTATTTTGTGGAAGAGCCACACTCAAGGGGCCAAAGAGCCGCATGTGGCTCTCGAGCCGCAGTTTGCCAACCATTGCCCTAAGGTGAGACCTAGAAATGAAGGTTGTATCATCAGCTGCAGTGTGGCCTTGAATTTGGGAGCCTTTCCAGGAAACAGTTTAGGGAATATAAAACTTGGGGAGGGAAAATCATAGGTTGCCAACTGCATTTCAATGGCATAATTACTGCTTCCATCCACGAGTGACAGACAAATTTCACATAAGTGTAATAGCATGAATGATGCCAACCTGTCATGCAGTGAAGATTTAAATTCCACTAAAGCAGAGAACACATAGATGGCCTTATGCTCTCTAGAGAAAATACAAATAAACATCAATATTAGCTGGTGCTCCATCATCAAATCAGGGCGTTCAAAGCTCCAAAGCTAGCTCATTGGCAGCCTGTTTTGAGCTAAGCAAGGTTTAAGCAAAACTAAGACAGAGCAAAGACAAAAATCTCAACTATTGTGTGCACCACCCCTAATGTACATCTGCACCTTCATTCTCAAACCCACCATCAATAAAACTACCCCCAACAGCTCACACTTTCCTGGGGCAGCCACAGGCTCTCTCTCTCTATCTTCACTTTTATATCTAACAATCTAGAAAGAACTCTCAGCCCTACTTCTTTCATTTCCTCACTGAATGCTCATCCATCTAGCCACTCTCTGAGTCTACCCTCCAATGAGGCACTGGACTGGCTCTACCATCAGTCACCCGCTGACACTGTGGTGGCTAGATAAGCCCCACGCTAATGGATGGGCGACGGGTGAGCTGTGGACACTGCATTCCTTCGAGAATGTTTGTTCTGAGACTTCTCGGTTGCTTCTCAGGTTTCCTGTGCTCTGGGCATCCTCTCCACGCTGGTGTGGCACCGAGCTTTGCCTACGCCCGCTCTCTCATCATTGATGTTTCTCTCTCTCTC
>NW_006289087.1:7501975-7502177 GCF_000327345.1 Myotis davidii
TTTTTTCCCCACTCCCATCCCCTCCCTCCCCAGGCCTTAACTGTACCAATAAGAATATATTTCAAAAGAAGTCAACCCAGACCTATGTTCACTCACATGTGAATGGGGAGGCACCTGCATTCTTCCCCATGCCCAGCGAAGAATGGCCTGGCCGTTCACATGTGAGTGAACATAGGCCTGGATTGACTTCTTTTTAAAAAAA
>NW_006289087.1:7502268-7505351 GCF_000327345.1 Myotis davidii
AGAAACATCAATGATGAGAGAGAGAATTTCATCAGCTGCCTCCTGCATGCCCCACACTGGGGATTGAGCCTGCAACCCGGGCATGTGGCCTAACCAGGAATTGAACCCTGACCTCCTGGTTCATAGGTCGATGCTCAACCACTGAGCCATGCCGGCTGGGCAGGTCTGGATCAATTTTAAAAATCATGTCACTAATCGGAAATGTCTCCAGTGATAGAAATATTTTTTTAAATCAATTCTTATGTAAAAGGGAAAAAAATCTCGGGAGCTCAGACATTTCCCAGCCAGATCCACAAAGGAAGTGCTAACGGAATGCGTCCCTGTCCCTCACTGGGCGTCCGTCCAGCCATCTCATTACTGAGGTCTATGTGCCAGGTTTGGATTGGCCACTGTGGGCAGACACACTTAACTGCTTAGGCGGTATTCCTTTCCCTCTTCTCCAGACTCACAGCAGGGATTTCTGAGTTATTACACAATTTCCACACCACACAATTCCCAGGGGCAACGTGGACCACAAGGCGACGCTGGGACAAGACGCTTCTTCTGTGTAAGGCAGCAGGAAGCCCAGCTCGAGGCCTGAACAGGTGAGCCTGGGAGTCGGCATTTCTAAAGCTCACCAGATGGTTCTAAGGCCTCTGCCAAAGCGGAGAACCAGGGTCAAGGCCAAGGATGGCAGTCCTGTCCCCCAGTTTCCTAGGCTTGCTCAGCAAGGCCTGTGCAGTCTAAACCAAGCCCAGACATGAACCGTCTGGGGAGTGTTCTAGAAAAACCGCCGCCCCCCTGATAAAAACAGAAGGCAAACTGTTGTGTGACCCTGCTCTTCATCTCAATGCAGGTAGTACGTTGACACTAAAGCCATCAGCAATGTGTGTATAAGGACTGCAGCCAACACGTGGGGATGGCGGAGAACAAAGAATCTCCGGCTCCTGCCCCTCCTTTGAGACCTGTTTTTGCCAACTTGCAGCTTGTCTTTCTGTCAAGGTTCAGGGACTCAGGATGGGTAGCAGGAAAAATAATAATAAGCTGGGGTGTGGTAAAAGGGAGAGGAGGCATGGCCCTACCATGTTTGTTTTCATCCTTTCACATCTATCTACATATATAAAATCCTAAGCGACCGTCTGACCACCTTTTCACCAAGTAGCTATGACGTGCAATGACCACCAGGGGGCAGATGCTCTGACCAGTAGATGAGGGAGCCCAATTCCTTGTGGAATTGGCCATGGGTCAGGTTGCTGCTGGGGAAAGGGTGGGGAGAGATAACCAAAGATCTTATATGCATATTAGAGGCTCAGTGCACAGATTTGTGCACCAGTGGGGTCCCTCGTCCTGTTCACCAAGTAGCTATGACGTGCAATGACCACCAGGGGGCAGATGCTCTGACCAGTAGATGAGGGAGCCCAATTCCTCGCGGAATTGGCCATGGGTCAGGTTGCTGCTGGGGAAAGGGTGGGGAGAGATAACCAAAGATCTTATATGCATATTAGAGGCTCAGTGCACAGATTTGTGCACCAGTGGGGTCCCTCGTCCTGGCCTGCAGGGATTGGGCCTAAACCAGCTCTCCTACATCCCCTGAGAGGTCCTGGACTGTGAGAGAGCGCAGGCTAGGCCGAGGGACCCCACTGGTGCACGAATTCATGCACCGGGCCTCTAGTATATGTATATATATATATATATATAAAACCCTAAGTGACCAGTCGAGCATTGACCGGTCGCTATGACATGCACTGACCACCAGGAGGCAGACATGCAACACAGGAGCTGTCCCTGGTGCTCAGTATGCTCCCAGAGTGGGAGCGCTGCTCAGCTGATGGGCACCAGACATTGGGCTCGCCCACCTCAGTGGCAGCTACCAGGCCGCAGTAGCAGGCCATCAGGCTGCAATGAGTGGGAGATGGGGAGAGATAACCAAAGATCTTAGATGCGTATTAGAGGCTCAGTGCACAGATTTGTGCACCAGTGGGGTCCCTCGTCCTGGTCTGCAGGGATTGGGCCTAAACAAGCTTTCCTACATCCCCTGAGGGGTCCTGGACTGTGAGAGAGAGGGCACAGGCCGGGCTGAGGGACAGGCTGCAATGAGTGGGAGGGCGTGGCACCCGGCCCGAGCTCGGCTTCCTCCCCGGCCACCTGTCACTTCGTGTACTACTACATCCCCTGATGGGTCCCGGATTGTGAGAGGGCGCCGGCCAGGCTGAGGGACCCCACCAGTGCACTGGGCTTCTAGTAAGATAATGTGATTAACCAATTTTCTCAGTACTTCACAAAGTCATACTTCCATGTTAAATGTGTTATAAAATCTGTTTGTTTAATACAACGACTCCCCCCTACCCACCACGAAGGAGATTGACAGGTAAGAAGACTGGGACAGAGAGATTGATGACTTGTCCAGGATGTACGCATCTACAAAATGTCCAGCAGATGCAGGTTTCCAGAGAAGCTATGTTCCAACTCCCTCTGCAGAGCTGCTCCTGGATAGAGCATCTTGGACGGATGTGGGAGGAGCACTTGTTCCTTCAGAGGTAGAGACAAACTTCCCTAAAAGCCCACGCTGCTAATTAGGCATTTTACTGCCAACCCGCCCCACATCCCCCACTGGGGAAGTGCCCACAACCCAGGTACATGCCCTTGACCGGAATCGAACCCAGGACCTTTTAATCCTCAGGCCGACGCTGGATAGAGCATCTTGAACGGATGTGGGAGGAGCACTTGTTCCTACGGAGGTAGACACAAACTTCCCTAAAAGCCCATACTGCTAATTAGGCATTTTACTGCCAACCCGCCCGGTTGTGAGAGCTCCTGGGAGCATTGCGGTATCGGATCTACTTGGTATTCATGGTTTGAGGACGGATCCCCATCTCCCCAGGCCTCCTCTCTGAAAGGCTACCCGAGGAGCGCTCATATAAATGAGAGTGATTTTACATCTCGCCGCTCAAAATGGAAAGCATAATACTATATAAATAAAATATTATAGATAGTACTTTATTAAACATAAAAGCGATTGTTCTCTTTTATGGCCTCATTAATAGACATTTAAATTTCCTGCTTGAAGAAAAAAAAAAAACGTTCGGGGAAGAAGTTACATTTCA
>NW_006289087.1:7506153-7507348 GCF_000327345.1 Myotis davidii
TCATAACAGTAGCAAAATTACAGTTATGAAGTAGCAACGAAAATAATTTTATGGTTGGGGTGGGTCACAACATGAGGAACTGTATTAAAGGGTCATGGCATTAGGAAGATTGAGAACCACTGGCCTAGACTCTACCTGTTTTGTTTTTTTCCTTTGAACACAGAGAAAAGCCTGAGGAAACCTATACCTGGCCCTGTATTATCGGAATTTTCTGTAAAAGAAAGTAAACTACTCACTATGGACAATCTTAGGGTTGCTCGATGTATGAGGCGCTGAGTGATGGGATCTTGGATCCTTGGGACGTACTAATTAACCTGTAAAGGTAAGCACTTTATCATCTATTCTTGAGAGAGAAGGGCAGAAACGTATAAAGCATTTTGAGATCCGTGCAAGAAAGAGCCCTTATAATCCAAATTTTTAATGGTTTTCCCCTACTTCTTTACTAAGGTATCGGTTAATTTCAAACTTTTCAAAAAGTAATCTGCTCCTCCCTTACCTTTGGCGGTCGAACGACCCTTTCACAGGGGTCGCCTAAGACCATCCTGCATATCAGATATTTACATTATGATTCATAACAGTAGCAACATTAAAGTTATGAAGTAGCAACGAAAATAATTTTATGGTTGGGTCACAACATGAGGAACTGTATTAAAGGGTCGTGGCATTATGAAGGTTGAGAACCACTGGCCTAGACTCTACCTGTTTTGTTTTTTTCCTTTGAACACAAAGCAAAGCCTGAGGAAACCTATACCTGGGCCTGTATTATCGGAATTTTCTGTAAAAGAAAGTAAACTACTCACTATGGACGATCTTAGGGTTGCCCGATGTATGAGGCACTAATGAGTGATGGGATCTTGGATCCTTGGGACATACTAATTAACCTGTGAAGGTAAGCACTTTATCATCCATTCTTCAAGAGAGAAGGGCAGAAATGTATAAAGCATTTTGAGATCCGTGCAAGAAAGAGCCCTTATAATCCTAATTTTTAATGGTTTTCCCCTACTTCTTTACTAAGTTATCGGTTAATTTCAAACTTTTCAAAAAGTAATCTGCTCCTCCCTGAACTTACATTTCCTCAGTAAAATTCATATCCTAATGAAAAATATTGCTACATGTTCCAGCTCTGAATCATCCCATCCCCCCTAATGTTTGTCCACGTTAGCTTTTTCCGTGGCTTGGTTGGTTTTTTTCTTTG
>NW_006289087.1:7507642-7525780 GCF_000327345.1 Myotis davidii
GCATGAAGAAGCCAGGCATTTCCTTCTGTGCATTGAAAGCCTGTGCTTTTGTGCCTAATTACGAAACACTAGAGGCCTGGTGCACGAATTCGTGCACCTGTGGGGTCCCTCAGCTTGGCCTGCAGTGATCAGTGGACCTCTGCCCAGCCTTACCCACCAGTTGTCGGGCTCCAGCCCGCTGCCCGCATCGATCCCGCACAGCAAGAAGTAGTGTGTGAAGCGACAAGTGGCCAGGGAGGACCCCGAGCTCAGGCTGGGCGCCATTGCACCTCATCCTGGCCCCATTGCACCTGCTCAGGTGTGCAGAGGGAGTGTCCGCGGGAGAGGCTCATGCTGCCGCTGCACTCACCATCTGTGAGCCCAGCATCTGGAGCCCATCTGTCAGCTGAACAGAGCTTCTGCTGTGGGAACGCACTGACCATCAGGGGGCAGCTCCTGCGTTAAGCATCTGCCCCCTGGTGGTCAGTGCGCATCATAGCTACTGGCCAGCGGTCGTCCGGTCATCCAGTCACCCAGTCACCCGGTCATCCGGTCGCTCGGGCTTTTATTAGACAGAGGACTAACCAAGCATACGGAAGGGACTTCAGGAATTATGAGCAGTCATCACAAAATACTTCATTACGCTCAACTAGTAAGTATGGGGCCTGAGATTTGGGTTACATTCTTAAACGTGTTTTCTGTGTGTGATTTTTTTCGTTACAAATTTTTCATCTCTACAAATTCAAATTTTGAGACGTCTACTTTGAGCCTTTTGAAAACATTTTTTTTTTCTGGTCTTGTCGACTTATTCTATTATTTTTGGACAATTCATTCCAGAGCAATTAATTACCCTCCTTGATAATTAATCTTCCCAGTGGCTACAGGTTTCCCACAAAAGCTGTCTTTCCCCCACAGACCTTTGCAAATACCTTTGTTCCACCAGGCATTCCATGGTTCTTTGTTTAAAGAAATCTGCCCTTCCTACAGCTTAAAAGCAAGAACTCTTTATAATGTACTCTAGAGCACTGGTTCTTATATGTGATGTTAAGAAGCATTTTTGAAAATGGCAGAATATCAGAGCGAAATTAGTTTTGCGGAAATGGAAATGTATTTATTGGTTTTCATCAGTGAAAACTACAGAAGTAGGTCTGATTTGAGAAAGAGCTGGCTCATGTAGGGACAGAGCTAGGGACATTAAAAATAACACCAAGGTATACTTCATTATCTTAATTCTTGGCAAGAAGTAAACGTAACACACTGTACCTGTGAGTTGAATGAATAAATAAATCACTCCCAAAAATACTGCACTGAGTACATATGTAAAGCAGTACCAGATGTTGCCACATCTGCTTTTAAAGACAGAATAAGAAACAAAGCAAAATGCACTTTAAACAAATTTCACCCCTTTCACAAATTTTCTGTTTTCCTCTAGGCAAGAGAAGCTGGAGGTACTGAGCTGGAATCAGAAAGAAAACTGATACTTATTCAGGGAATTCTGCAAATAAGGTGGTCCCTGACCCATTAGCATTGGCCGGGAAGGACACAGCATAACCCTCCCGCACAGACACAACAGAACCTGTGCATTCAACCCTGTGTGAATTCCTGCCAACAGAACATTGCGCTTGGACAAAATAGGAGGTGTTATTTTCTTCACGTCTATGCCTGGCCAAATCTCTCTGCTTATCTAGCTTTACAAAATGCATTCATTCAACACAATTTCCTCCTCGTTCTCTCTTTCTCTCTCTTTTTTAAAGCTCTATCTTCCATGTAACAAATAACACACTTGTTTTGAAACTCCAGGGACCCAAACGGAGCTACAGGTAAGCCTTTGGAGAAGAAAGGGTGGTTGCAGTAGGTGTTCGGACAGGCACTTGGGCACTAACCCTGGATGGAAAATTCACTGCGTGTCCCCTAGAAGTGGCGCAGTGAATTTTCCATCCAGGTTTAGGAGGGAGGGGGGTAAGAGATCAACCGAAGGACTTGTATGCATGCATATAAGCATAACCAATGGACATAAGACACTGGGGGGTAGGGGAGGCTAGGGGACTGTCAAGGGCGGGGGGTAAAAAAGGACACATATGTAATACCCTTTGTAATACTTTAAGCAATAAAAAAAAAAAGAAAATTCACTGCCCGTCTACAATGTAAAAGCTCTGCGACAGCATTAACAACACAGAAACTTAATGAACCCACATATTATCCTGACTTTTAGAAGAAAAGCCATCTATAGCTAAGATATATTAAAATTCTATTTGTTCCCTTATATTTAATGATCGCGCCTACGTCTTGCTACATCAATTTACTTGGATAAAGGGAATACTTTATAAGTTATGTTTCCAGTGAAAGTAAAGAGTAGTGGGAAGTTATTAGGATTGCACAGTTAAACACAGACAACAGTATGGTGGTTCCCACAGGATAGGGGGGTGGGTGGGGAGGAGGTGGAAGTGGATAAAGGGGAGATAATTGGTGATGAAGGAGATTTGACTTGGGTGGTGAACACACAATATAGACGCTGTATTATAGAATTGTATACCTGAAGTCTGTATAATTTTATTAACCAACGTCACCCCAATAAACTCAACAGGAAAGAAAAAAAATTATAAAAAGGATTTAACTCTTAGACTCTCATAAGTATTTGTTTTGTTTTCAGGATAATGGACTTTGAGGCAATCACACAAAGTTCGTCACCTTTTTTCCTGAAAAAAAAAAATCTTTTAAAGTATCCCTACTTCACAAAAGAAATTTCACTAGAAAGATACCAATTAACTAAAATTATTTTTTTCACTCTCTAAACATTATGAGCAATTTTTTCCCCAACAAAACATCTCTGGAAAATAATTTTTGATTGAGTGATTCAAATCAAAATATTCAACACTCTGCCGGATAGAGAAGCAGTGGTACTGTATGTCAGTACTCTTTACATTTAAATATAGAGTAATAATAAGGTTTAAATTAAAGTTGCCAATGATGCATTCAATATAGCTTTCATAAGATTTTGGTAATGTTAAATAAATGCCAATAAATTCCTCAAATCAGGCTTACGTATACAATGATAGCTGTTTTAATTATTAGCTCAATGGGTTTGAAGTTCTGAATGGCTGTTACAAAAATCAGAACCTTCTGGGTGTTGTAGTTAATATGATGTAGTACAAAGCACACAGAAATGAGGCTGAAGGTGGCTGCCTTTAAGGATGTGAAATTTGAATGCACTTCTCTCATTCCTTCCTTTTTTCATAGTAATATCACAAGCAACAGGTAAAATATTCCCGAACACTCAAAAAAGATATCTATTGCAGGACATCTACTTGGAATTTTATGGAAGGTAAAATTAAATTAGATTTTATAGCATAAGATCACCTGTAAAGACACGTAATATGGCATGCCCAACGGCCTGCTGAAATAAAAGTGGACATAAAGACTGCATTAAAAAGAAAAATCCTTTGGGCATCATACCAGAAAGGTGGGTATTCTATTTCTACAGGTCCTCGAGGCTAAATTTAAACATGAGGCCGTTAGAAGGCTCTAGCGATTACGGCTAAGAACTACAGAGAAATGAGACATTGACCAAAACTATCATCCTTCCCAAGGCAACCAGCAAATTATCTATAAAGGTGTCATATCTATTTTTTGATCAGAACGGTATATTTTTTGGTGTGCCGCAGAATTTTACTAATTAGTTTCTGTGTGCCATGCGATGAAAAAGGCTGAAAATCACTGCTCTAACAGATGAGACAATTTTAAGGCACTAGGTAAAGATTGTATTTGATACACATAAATTGTACAGAGCACAGCTTCTCACAGATGATTTTGTGCGTAACAGAAATGCTCTCATATTTATCATTTTTAAAAGCTTTTTTGTTATTATATTTTTATTGATTTCAGAAAGGAAGGGAGAAGGAGAGAAAGACACATCAATGATGAGAATCATTGATTGGCTGCCTCCTGCATGCCCCACACTGGGTATCAAGCCCACAACCTGGGCATGTACCCTGACTGGGAATTGAATTGTGACCTCCTGGTTCAGAGGTCGATGCTCAACCACTGAGCACACCAGCTGGGCTGTTATCATTTTTAAGTATGAATTTTTGGTCCTTTCTTTTTTTTGTAGAGCCTTTTCCATATAACCTTATTTTGGTTTTGGTTTCTGTTTTTTGTTTTGGTTCATTCTTATCTGTGTCTTGGTTGTTTTGTCTGATGTTGGATTTTCATGTAATTAATTGGTTCTGACATTAAACAATGGTTTATGAAATAACTAGAGGCCCGATCCATGAAGATTAGTGCAAGAATGGGCCTTCCTTCCCCTGGCTGCCGGCACCACCTTTGCTCCAGCCTGGAGCCACCTTTCTGCCTTCACACGCAGCCCGAAGTGGCTGGGGCGTGCGGAATGCCTACGTTGTCGCCCTGCCCCCACCCACTGGGCACCTACATATGCAAATTAGCCCATCATCTTTGTTGGATTAATTTGCATATTCACTTCTGGTTGGCTGGTAGGCATCGTGAAGGTATGGTCAATTTGCATCTTTCTCTTTTATTAGTGTAGATGTGCCATTCCATACTGTATGTACAACTGACTAAAATGTTGGGACATTAGGGCAATCAAACGTTTTCAATGCACTGCAGTAAAATAGTCTAGAATATAATTTGTGTATATACAGATTCATTCTGAAGAATTATTGTAATAAAGGATCCCTCATTTTGAAGTGATATTTTTAATAGCACCAGTATCCATCCACATAGTAAGCATGTTTGTTTTACTGATTTTTTTTTCCATTTAGAAGCCTGTGACTTTATTTGAGTTATCATTTGTGCCAACGTCCTCGTAACACTTTATAAATACACGTGCTCTACCTGCAGCTTTTAATGAGGCATGATTCTGTTCACAGCGGCTCCCTCAGACCATCAGTCCCAGGGACTGTGTTCGGCGCACCAAGCTGTGAAATTTTCCTATCATTTATGTGTGTTTTTTAGGCACTGCCTGTGGCTTTACTGGTGTTCATTATTAAAAGTAGAGCACTCCCAGAATCTCAATCAGTTTCTCCTACCAGAATACCAATTAAAACCTGCTTAACACGAGCGTAGAAACCCACTCTGCTTCATCACTTTGTTTGTAGCAGAATGTCTGGGTTCTAATGAACCTCTGTTTTCATAAACTAAATTATGCATTACTCATTTCTGCAGGACGACATCTGAAAGGAGACTAGGCAAGCTATAGTAATTAGTTGTCTAACCGAGAGAGAAGAAAGCTGACATTCTGTCCACCCCGGTCTTAATTAGAATTTTGTGAGGTAGCACTGAGTCATAAGCTGAGTCTTAGGATATGGAAAAATCCGTGAGCATGGGATTCTGTGTTGCATAAGCGAGATAGCAGGAAAGGCCTTGATAAGAGAATTCCATGAAAACACATAAGAATGTGATGAACTATTTTTTTTTCTTAATCAAGCCTTTATCCAACTTGAAGTTTTGTGTCTCAGAGCTCAGGTCTGACCCAGGAACTACAGAAAACTCAGTGGGCGGATGCCGGGGTCAATTTCTACCCTCCTCCCATCCTCCTTTCCTCTCCCACTCAAGTAGCCACAGCTCCTGGGTGGGACGACTGGAGAGGGGGTGATAAAGACTTTAAAAGTTTGATTCTTTTTCCACCATTGTATCTTTATTTTTGCATTTCTTATTTACCTCTTGTCCTGGTTGAGATGAAATGGAAATAAAGTGACTGGGATCTTATTTAACTATTTTTATATCTTCCATATGTTTTTTGAAATAAAATTCACTTCTCCTTGGAGTATATTTAGCATATTTTTGAAAAAGATAAAAAGATGTGATTAATATTTAGCAGTGTAAAAAAAGTAAATTACTTAGTATTGGAACTGAAAATCTATAATGGAACCGGTCATATAAAAAGAGAATGTTCTTACTTGCTTAAGGAGCTTCTGTTTATAAAAAAGTGATGTTGACTCTAAAGTAGGAGAAAGTGACTTAGGTATTCAATTAGTTAAATTTAATGTCCGAATTAAAATAAAGGAAGTAGTATCAGCCAGAAATGAAATGAGACATCTACGATACGGAGAATCTTGGGCTAACCTTCTGAGTATCAGAAACTATCTCTGACCTTGGGCATGTTACTTGCCATAGGTCATCTTCTGATCAATAACATTTTTGGCAGAGAGATAAGAAATACTTGTTTCTCCTTGGAACAGATAATTGGATTTCACTTAATGAGATTGCACAGCCCTTGAAATATTAGGTAAATAGGCATCAGACACAGATTTAACCTCTGAAAGTGATGTTTTAATTGTGTATTAAATGAGAACAAAACTATTTACTGCTTGGAAGATTTCTCATGATACTCAAAATTGGTTTGTAATAGGTTGATTACACTTTAGGATTCTAACACAGCACGAATTATCCAGAAGCCAGATATACAGAGAAATGTGTCATGTATCAAACCTCTGACCAAACTCCTGACTGACTGAAACACTGATGATCCTAGACATTAGTATGGTTAAATTAATAGCAGATAAATGGATTTTACTGTAGTAAACATCTTTGTGAAGAAAGAATATCATGAAAAAATAACAGATATATTTTACCAAAAAGAATTAGCAATTGTGAACACGTGTGTATCAAGTATGTAAAGAAAAAATAGTGACCAACCTGAGAAAATGACAAAGCAGAATGACATTTAGGCACATGTCTTTCAAAACCAACCAGAGTGTCAAACAACAACGCAAGAAAAATCATAGAGACAGCTTTTAAATCCTTATTACTTAGTCAAACTCATAGAGTACCCAGGTGGCGTGACTCAGTGGTTGAGCACTGACCTATAAACCGGGAGGTCACGGTTTAATTCTCTGTCAAGGCAGCAAATGCCCGGGATGTGGGCTCCATCCTCAGTGTGGGGCGTGCAGGAGGCAGCTAATCAATGATTCTCTCTCATCATTGATGTTTCCATCTCTCTCTCCCTCTCCCTTCCTCTCTGAAATCAATAAAAACATATTATTTTAAAAAAAAAAACTAGCAAGAGTGAAGCCACGATGTTTCCCATAAAGTTTGATACCTGCGTACTTACCCCTGGAAAGATGAGAGGCTAAAAATGAAATAACGAGAAATTAGAAAAAGAATAACAGCAAACTAAGGAAGAAAGAAGCAGATAAGAAATACAAGACTCAAATCAAGGAAACAGAAGAAGTTAGGAACTAGTGCTTCAAGCAACAATAGAATCTGACAATAAAGGTTCTGCTGGATTAACCCCTTGCATAAAACCTGTGCATAATACCCCCCAAAAAATAAGCAGATGAAAGCACAAAGAAGACACCTAGTTCCTGGGTTTTCTTTTTGTTTTTTTAGCAGCTCTCACCCTGGGGCTATGAGCCCTTGGCTGGCACAGGTAGAAAAAAAATCAGTCTTTCTGATTTGAGGAAACCAGAGTTGCTTAAGCAATTCTATCATTTACTTAGAAAGTTTTAAAAATCACAGAAAAAAATGAAAACTATTCCTTCAAAGATGGTATTCCTGGCTTCCAGCAACAAATCATCTCAATCTTATTAAACTCTTCTAAACAATAGAAAACTGCTTCTTCAAAGGAATCCCTGAAGAGCATATATCAGGTAAAGACCCTCAGGACGGTAGAAGTGATCAGTGAGTGCAATTTCATTCTTCCTGCTCTTTCTTGACAATGTAGGTAGCGGACCAGGCCTGCCAATCAACCATAGCTGACTTTCACCCGAGAGCACGTGTCCATACAGGGCTGTGGTCTCTCACAAGGACTCTATAAAGAGCCATGCCACAAACAAAGTATCACTCACCGAAGAGGCCTGCTAGGAAACATCACGACGACCCTGGATAAAGGGAATTCTGTGTGTTGTCTCCAAGAACATAATAATGGATGCGTCACGATCACGTGTCTTTGGAAGAAATACACCGAAGCGTTCCAATCATCCAGTCCAAGGCATGTTCCCTTTGCCAGCTGTAGTGCTGCCACCACAGGGTGGCAGGTGGTCAGGCCTTGGAGAGAAACAATACAAAACTGTCCCCGGCCATGAACATGGATGTTACGTCGAGGGCGATGCCCCACTCCTACTGGAGTTTCTCCGAGTCGTACACTAAGGAGGTGAATGAAAGGTCCATTAAAATGCAGGATGGGGTTTATGCAAAGCCATGAAATGTGAAAGGGCTGGGTGTGATGTAGGGTTATGTGACCAAATTATCCAGATCGAGCTAACGCTCTTCTGATGATTGTTTTTTAAATATCTTTTTATTGATTTCAGAGAGGAAAAGAGAGGGAGAGAGAGATAGAAACATCAATGAAGAGAGAGAATCATTGACTGGCTGCCTCCTGCATGCCCTACACTGGGGATCGAGCCCACATCCCGGGCATTTGCCGCCTTGACAGAGAATCAAACCGTGACCTCCTGGTTTATAGGTCAAAGCTCAACCACTGAGCCACTCAGGCCGGGCTAAAACTCATCTGATTATTATTGGAACTGAGCACTCCTCTGCCCCCGCCCATGCACTCCCAAGTCTGAAAGAGATCTAATATTTGTGTAACCACCTAATCCTTAAATGGCGTAATAGTGGTGAAATAAGACGTCTATGTGTCTGAGAGCATCATTCTACTGGTCTACAGCTCTAGCTATAACATGTGGTATGATACCACCTTCAAATATGGTTTTTAGATTTCCATAATTTTACTCCATATTTATTGTCTTCAGTTTGTAAATTATTGTTCAAAATACACGAAATCCTATAAACCGCAGTCACTATATGTCCATGTAAAGTTTATATTGCCCTTTAAAAATAGCTTTATATTTTTCTGAACTGGTTCACATAGTTATTCCCAAGGGTGCTAAACTTTGTATTTTAAAAAAAAAATCAGACATAGTATTCAAATTTCAAAATGTCACAGTCGTGTATTCATATAGTCATTCATTCAACAAGATGTTTACGGACAGCCTATCAGAGCCCAGGATGGCATTAGGTGTATCAGGGCACATGGCATCCTCAGGATGTCGGCAGCCACTCCTGCCTTCAGGCACAGACGCTCCTGCTCCCACCTCCTGGCGCCCAGCCACCGCCGGACTGCATCATTCATCAAACCCTGCAGCTCGCTCTCTGACTGGGCAGCGGCTCCTCATTTCTGCCCAAATCTCTTCATCATGGAATTGGGTTCCTTTCAGAAAAGTTCATCATGTTGAAAAGGGCCTGCGATGCAAAAACAATGCCATTTATCAGTGTAGGCCAGGGGACGGCTGGAAGATGATCGATTTCCCGGACGTGGCCGGAGTTTATCACCGGCTCATTTTTACTGCTCCTTGGGCTGGCTGGCTCCAGCCGTGAGACGGGTGAACTGGAGGTGCCGTGGCCCTTGGCCCTGCCGAGTGTGCTTAATAATCCGGTCTGCATTCGGGAAGGCGTCTCCCACCGGAGAGTGTACGAGAAAGGCAGACGGTGACAATCACAAAATGTTTTCCAAATGCACGGCTTGAGGAATCTATGATGTCCCACCTTCTAATCTATAATTAACTGTTGATTGGAGATCCAGGTGCCCATTCCAGGTGTGGTTCTGGACGCTACACCACTGACACCCTCACCAGGCACAGCCTCTCATTGTGCCACGACAGCCTTGGAAAACAATTGTCCCTGCCCGGCTGGCGTGGCTCAGTGGTTGAGCGTCAACCTATGCACCAGGAGATTATAATTTGATTCCAGAGTCAGGGCACATGCCTGGGTTGTGGCCTCCATCCCCAGTTATGGGGTGTACAGGAGGCAGCCGCACAATTTAAAAAACAACAACTAAATGTCCCAGAGTTATGGACCCCTCCAGGCAGGATTCTGTGTAGTGCCTTCTTCATCCCATATCTCCAGCTTCTAGATCCACCTCTGGGTGAGTTTCCTAGGTTGGTGGAACTTCATTCACCTGCATGGAATCAGACACAGGGACACTGGGAAACAGTTGCTTGCTTCTCCTTTAGGGAGGCATGAAATGCCCCGAACTAAAGAACAACAAGAAAGGGTATGCTCCTCCATGTCTCGGGCAAAGGGTGCTATTTCCAATTGTTCCCCTCGAATAGTGGCATCTACACCTTGTTGCTCTGTAAGTACAGGAGGGCATCTCTGTTGTCAATTCCATGGCCATCTTCCTTCATGCCACCAATCCTAAGACTAAGTTGCAGTTTCCTCCCAAGGGAGACAACTTCACTGTAATGAAGATTTGAGTTGGACACTGGAGGAGAAACTCGCTGTGCTCTGGGTTACAGCCGGCCGACTCTGTTCAACTGAAGCAACAGGAATGTGCTGGAAACCAGGCTGTTTCCATAAGGTTTTTTAGGAAGCTCCCTCGTGGTATTTCCAGCGGAACTTTCAAAACTTCTCCCAAGGAGCATGAATGCTCGCTGGAGCTAAGGTAACAACCTGCAAGTCCACAGCCAAGTGTAGCAAGCTTGGTCGTCTCAAAGGCGTTTTCAGGGCTTTGCTGTAAGTTGTGTTGGTTCTACATTTTGGATAGTTTTAACTCTATTACTTATTATTATTAGAGCACTGTAGACAGAAATTTAATTTATATAGCATTACATTATAAAGAGGCAACTGTGTTTGCCAATAGGTTTATTTTTTGACAATCATTGAAAGGGAGTAAAGAAAGACAGAAGGAAGCCTGCGTGGCTATAAGAATACGTATTCAGAAATTCTTCTTTGAAAGTTTTCATTTCTGTGGCAACAGAAAAACAAACATGGTCGCCATCCTCATGCATTTTTGTCCCATAGACTAAAGCAATCATAAGTGCCCGATATAAACAGATTTAGGAACTCATAGTAAAATTATAGGCTGCTCATGTGGGTGTGTCAACTTGTACCCATTGTGTTTCATTGAAGAGACTTGAAACTCTCCAGTCATACTCAAAGTTAGACACCATGAAGACCTCATTCACGATCCAAGGGTCCCATTTTTTTGAGAAATAAACTCAGCAGGTGAACATTTAAGAGATTAATGGTTAGATTTTAATGATCACTCTTTTACGGAACTCTAATGGCAACCTGAGACACATATACACTGAGTGGCCAGATGATTATGACCACCCCATCAGTACAAAGAAGTGAATTAGTTATGCCAATACTACTACTAATAAAACCTTGAGAGCATTTGCTTGGGAAGTTTTCAATATTCAGTATTTTTGGAAGTGTCAATGAAGTACTGATGGGGTGGTCATAATCATCTGGCCACTCAGTGTATATCGCAAGTTGTGTATACGTTGCATCTACTTTACTGGGGTCTGTAAATCCCTCCCAGCCCATTACTGTTGGTCTTTCCATGGCCTTGTGGTCTGCAATTATAGTAACTAAGCTAAGAGAAAAAATGTCAAGTAGCACATGAGCAGAAAGCTAACAGTCCCTTGCACACAACTCCTGCTAACATAGAAGTCTGGTCAAGACTACACGGTGGATAGTATGTACCACAGGTGGGATCATTGGCCCTTTAACCCCTTCATTAGCTCTTGACCCCTACAGTTCAGCAGTAAGGGAACCATAACTTCCCCTTCCCCACGCCTCTCTACTATTCCCACAGTTCCCCAGTAATGGGGTGTGTGTTCACTGCAGCTACACTACAGAGCGGTGCACTGCCTGGCCCCCGCAGCAGCCCCACGCAGCTGTGGGTCTTGGATGCGCACTGGTGGAGTTCGTCAATGAGCTGTGCTGATTAGGGTCCACCAGGAAGGCGGGTTTCTTAGGATAATTAGCTCCCCTGAGAACAATGGCTGCCTTCCTAGCTGGAGAGCTACCAGAAATGTATTCTAAAGTATGGGAGGCACTGAAAAGGCACCTGTAATTAAATGTCTTTTCTCTCCTTTTCTTTCTTATTTGCAGTTCAGTTTTCTAGGGTGTTTTCTTTTTCTTTCTTTTTTTTTAACGTTTCCATCCTGAAATCTCCATCCTGATTAGCAAAACATTGCTATATAATTTGGTAATTATGAATCCTACCTGCTGAAGGTCGTGTCTTTAAGTGCTCTATGACTTTAACCTCACTTTTCTCTTTCATTGCCGAGTTCGGCAGATAAATAGTATACAAACGCATACAACTTGTGGGGGAAAGCCTAGTTGTTGAGAATCCTCACTATGTAGGCAAATGATTGAATGGACCCTGATTTTTACATCCGGCACCTTTCTACAATTTGCACTGAAGCATGGTCTTAATTTTAGGAGGAGCTCATTCTCCAATTCCCTCTCATTTCTTTTGGATATTTTCCTATTCTCCTTTCTACCTGCTAGGGGCATGTGTGTGTGTGTGTGTGTGTGTGTGTGTGTGTATGAATGTTTTATATTTTTATTGATTTCAGAGAGGAAGAGAAAGGGAGAGATAGAAACATCAATGATGAGAGAGAATTATTGATCAGCTGCCTCCTGCATGCCCCACACTTGGGATCGAGCTCACAACCCGGGCATGTGCCCTGACCAGGAATTGAACTGTGATCTCCTGGTTCATAGGTCAATGCTCAACCACTGAGCCACACCAGCCAGGCTGTTTTGTACTGTTTTGATGCAATCATCCTACTACAGCCTTCCTGTTGCTAGCTGACAGCCTGTCGACTTTTGTTATGAATATACCAATTATCATTATAATAATGGTTCCAACCTCTCCCAAGTGGGAAGGTAAGCTGCGCGCGCAGTGCATAGCAGGGTCAACAACAGCATATTATCTCGACTGTGAATCCACAATTCAGCTGACTCGCTGGCCTGAGATTACCTGTCATATGAGAGAATGCCACGGAGTCCTATACCATCCACTCTAACGGGCAAAGGTGTATCAAGTCAACGGCCTTCTCTTTAGGCAGAACACCAGCTTGTTTGTGGAACTGGGATTGTGGACGATCTACCAGGTAGCAGTCTTCCGTCCGTCCATGTCCATCTAGACTTGGGAGGGGCGTTTGGAAGGTAACTGGGGAACAGAAATGCTAATAACTATGGTCATTAAAATGGTCTTGCAGCTTCCGGAGTTCCTCCATGATCATCTCACTGAGTCGACTATGAAAAACAATAGAAGGCAGTCTGTTCAAATAGCTGACACTACAGCCTCTATCTCTGAATCTGAGATTTCAGGAAAGTCGACAAAAAGTCAAGATTCTTGACTCCCGCCGTTTCCCGCTCCGGGGCTATATTTGCACAGCACAATCAACCCTGCTGTTTCAATCAAGTCAGTCAGAAACACAAAGCCCGGGGAACCAGATGTTTGGCATTTTGTATAGGACACAGCTGGCTGATTGTCTGAATTCTTCATGTTTTAACTAATCTTGCTGTCGTGCTACAGAAACATCATGGAAATGGATTTCTTTGCTTGTGAAGTGTAACTAGCTCCCTTAAGGGCCACGCTATGGGGTTAGCTACCTTAGAATTAATAGCAAGTAGTTTCGATGGGCAAACTTGCAAGTGTAGATGGTGAGGAAGAGAACACATAGACAGTGTTCAAGGAAATTAAATGGTTGAGTTTCAACAGCACTGCTATACATTTTATTTTAACGTCTCTTCAGCTACACAAGTGTCATAACTGTAATAAAGAATCAACTACTGCCCTAGCCCGTTTGGCTCAGTGGACAGAGTGTCAACCTGTGGACTGAAGGGTCCTGAGTTTGATTCCAGACAAGGGCACATGCCTTGGTTGCCGGTTCCCCGGCCCTGGTCAGGGTGCGTGCAGGAGGCAACCAAGCGATGATCAATGTTTGTTTCTCTCTGTCTCTCCCTCTCCCTTCCACTCTCTCTAAAAATCAATGGAAAACTATCCTTGGGCAAGGATTAACAAAAAATAAATGAAAGAATCAACTACTAATTGGTTTTACTTTAAAAAGGAGATTATAAAAGATCTTTCCAGTTATAAAATTAATCATTATCTGAATTTGTGATTTTTGTCCTATTAGAATTTGAATCTAAATTTAGAAGTACCTATTTCTTTTATTATTATCATTTTGCATTTATATAGAATTTTATTTCTCTCAAGTAAAAAAGATTTTCTTAAAGCACTGTGCATTTTAGCCCCTTAAATAAAGCAAATGCGGCCAGAACCGGTTTGGCTCAGTGGATAGAGCGTCAGCCTGCAGACTCAAGGGTCCCAGGTTTGATTCCAGTCAAGGGCATGTACCTTGGCTGCAGGCACATCCCCAGTGGGGGGCGTGCAGGAGGCAGCTGATCGATGTTTCTCTCTCATCGATGTTTCTGGCTCTCTATCCCTTTCCCTTCCTATATTTTTAAGAAAATAATTTAAAAAAATAAAGCAAATCCAGTATCACAGTGGATGTCATCCATTAAGCAACCCTGCAACTTTTTGCTGCACAGGCCGATGCTTTAACCACTGAGAAACACTGGCCAGGGCCAGTCCAGCTTGTTATCTTTTTAAATTTATATTTATTGTTGATGAAAATAAATTGAATATAAAATAGCCCTAGCTGGTTTGGCTCAGTGGATAGAGTGTTGGCCTGTGGACTAAAGGGACCCGGGTTCAATTCCAGTCCAGGGCACATGCCTGGGTTGTGGGCTTGACCCCCAATAGGGGGTGTGCAGGAAGCAGCTGATCAATGATTCTCTCTCATCATTGATGTTTCTCTCTCTTCCTCTCCCTTCCTTTCTGAAATCAATAAAAATATTTTTTAAAATAACAAATAAATTAATAAATGGAAAATAAAACTAGATCCTAGAGACAGTGGGGGTGGGATTAAATGTCCCCTTTGTTGCTGTTTTTTCCCCACTGACCCCCTCCACCTCGCACCTGCCCCTCAGCCCAGATTTTAAAGAAGAAAAGGCTGATAGTTATATCTCAAGTTGTGATCAACTGTTAAAATGACTCTGAGTTTTGGCCCTCCATAAGCACATCCTTCCACCATAACTCACTCCTGTCTCTTTAACTCCCAGTATCTCTGGTCCTCGGACTTCTACTACCTACAAGGAACTTTTACAACATGGGAAGTAATGGCTATCAGGTTTTATTTTCCCCAATTAGTTTTCAAATATATTGTTGGCTCTTCATATCCAATGTCCATTTCATAGGCTTAAAAGAAAATCTCTGCAACTGTCAGTGATGGTTTAAAGTAAGTAGCTTCCTAAATCAATGCCCTGTCACTTCCTATTAGAATTGCTCGCCTGATTAAAAAAAAGAGAGAGAGAGGCAGTAATTAAGTGTTTGCCTGTTAATCTAACTGTTATTTAGAAGTCACTAATGAAAATGGTTTATGGGTTCAAATGGCATTTCATATTTAAATTGATGCTGTTGCTAAAAGCTAGGAGAGATTTGCACAACATTCAAAACCCTCTGGGAAGTCAACTATTGAGTTGACAGGCCCTGGATGAAGATGTTATCTTGCAAAGTCATAGTTTATATTTGTTTGCTGTCTTTTCATGTCAGTCTCCAGCAGTTCTCAACCTGTGGGTCGCGACCCCTGAAAATACATCCTGCGTATCAGATGCTTACATTATGATTCATAACAGTAGCAAAATTACAGTTATGAAGTAGCAACGAAAATAATTTTATGGTTGGGTCACAACATGAGAAACTGTATTTAAAGGGTCACAGCATTAGGAAGGTTGAGAACCACTGGATGGATATTATCCTATCTAATAAAAGAGAAACATGCAAATTGTCCCCTCGACCAGGCGTTCGACCGGAAAGTCAACAGGGAGTTCATCCAGGGTTGGGGCCAGCCAGCCACCCGCCTGCAGCTCTTCCCCCTGGCAGAGCCCACCTCTGACCACCCCCCCCCACTCCAACTGGTGGTGGGGCCAGCCTGCCAACTGCCCACAGCCCCCCCTCTGGCCAGCCCGGCCCGATCGGCCCCTATTGGGGTAGACCGGCCGGACCCCACCTGTGCACAAATTCGTGCACTGGGCCTCTAGTTCATCTATAATTGAAACTCATTTCATCTCTATATAAAGTCATCTATATATATATATAAAACCCTAATATGCAAATAGACCGAACAGCAGAACAACTGAACAACAGAACAACCAGTTGCTATGATGTGCACTGACCACTAGGGGGCACACGTGGAACATGGCGGGTGTTGGCAGCAGGTGGCAGAGCGTGGAACATGAGAGGCGTTGACCACAGTGGGATGGTGGAGGTGAGCAGGGATGCCAGACCAAGGCAAGGCGCCAGTTGCTGTCATCAGGGTGACCTCTGGTGGTGACTGAAAATTCTTTGCTCTCCATGCCATGGTCCGGCCCAGCACTCACACCTGCTGCTGACACCAGTCCCACTCACACCTGCTGCCAGCACCAAAGCCACTGCTTGCACCCACTGCTGATGCCCGGCGAAGGCCCCACTCGCACCCACTGCTGGCACCGGCCCGACATACATCTACAGCCGGCGCCACTTGCACCTGCTGCTGGCGCCCGGCGCCAGTCCTCATTGCTCAGCGCCATCAGCGGGTATGAGTGGCAGCTGCTGGCCCCGATCGCCCCTGAGGACTTCTCCACCTCCCCCTGCTCCTGAGGGGCAATCAGGGCAGCAGCCACTGCTCACACCTGCTGCTGGCGCTGGCCCTAATCGCTCCATGCCATCAGCAGGTGCAAGTGGGGCTCGAGCAGTCAGCGTGTGGGAGTGGCAGGCAGCAGCGGTAGTGGGCTGCTGGTAGAGTGGCGACCAGGGGCTGCAGTGGAAGGGGGGTGGGTGGGAGCACAGAGGATGGGCCGAGACCCGCCCCTGTGCCCACCACAGCCTAGTGGCCCACAGTTCCTTTCAAGGTGCAAGAATTCGTGCACTGGGCCCCTAGTATTATTATTAAAAAAAGATAAAGGAGAAATAAAATGAGAAAAAGGAACAAGAGTCCTCCTAGTATTTCTGTCCCCAAGTTGGGTATAGAGTTCTCTAACTGCAATAAATTGCACTTAATGCTTTGGGTGGGGAAAATTTTAAAATACCATATTGCTATGAATGTATTTTATCTATGAAAGATAAAATCCTCGATGATCGTTAAATACACAAACTATAAAATGAATAAACTTGTATACAGATTGGGTCAAGAATGTCCAATTTAATCTTTAACAATTAGAAGGTCCCTGAAAATACAAGAATACTCCATGACATTAAAATCTAAGGGGTAGGATTCCAACAGAAGTCCTTATTTTAGATGCAGCTTTCCTGACCTAATCAATATTAATCCCACCACATTAGCTCCAGGATCTAGCTTCATTTTCCTTTTATTTATTTTGTATTCAATTATGTGCTCTTGGGTTTAATCACTTATCCACTGTTCATCTTCCCATGCAGGCTGTATGACGTGATGTCCTGGAAAAAACATTTTTTTTCCGCATCTGGAATCCTGTATTTAGTGCTGTATTTAAATTTAGACAATGCATTTTTCTGTTTGGCTGTGTGATGTTTGAATTGATGGAACATTGTAGTAAAAATTGGAAGCAAAGGGGTTCTAGACTAATACTAGTTAGTGGCCTCAGAGCTTAATTGGTTGTGAAGGAATGGTATTATTTTTCTTCTTGTTTAAATATGTTTTTTTATTTATTTTAGAGAAAGAGGAAGGGAAAGGTATAGAGAGATAAAAACATGGATGAGAAACATCAATCAGTTGCCTCCTGCATGCCCCCTACTGGGGATCAAGCCAGAAACCTGGGAATGTGCCCTGACCAGGAATCAAACCGGCAATCTCTTGGTGCATGGGTCGACCGACACTCAACCACTGAGCCACAGAGGGAGAGAGGGTGAGGAAGAAGACAGGGAAGATAACCTTAATAAAGGTTTATATCCATTAAACCCAATCCAAAAAAATTCCACATAGAAGTAGGATCGTTCGATATTGTTTCTCATTCTCTCTGAATATTATAAGGATTTCCTGAAAATCACAGATAATGTCAAAGCTTATTCCTTAACCTTCACTCCAGGATTCAAATCCAACCAACATATCTAATGAATATTAGCAATAATCTATCTAGTATATATAAAAGCCAAGCGACCAGAATGACGGAACGACAGGAATGACTGGAACGACTGGTCACTATGACGCACACTGCAGTGGCCAACTGACCCGATTGGGGCCCCAATTAGCCCCCCAACCACTCACAGCCCCTCCCCCTAGCCAGCCCCGTTCCCAATAAGCCCCCCACCCCAACCCCAATAGGAGGCGCCACTGCCTGGGCAATCCCCAGTGGCCCCTCCCCTGGCCGGCCCTACCCCCA
>NW_006289087.1:7525818-7533167 GCF_000327345.1 Myotis davidii
CCCTGGTGGGCCTGGCCCCCGATCAGCCTCCCACCTCGACTGGGGGTGGGGCTAGGCAGCCAACCATCCATGGATCCTCGCCCTGGCCCCCAAACTGCCCCCCAACCACCTGCAGCCCTGGCTGGCCCAGCTCCCAATCAGACCCCCTACCCCAATCAGGGGTGGGGCCAACGGCCAACCTCCCACTTCCCCTCCCCCCAACCATGGCCCAACCCCAATCAGCCCCCATCTGGGCGGGCCTCCAGGTTCCACCCGTGCACGAATTCATGCACCAGACCTCTAAAGTAATAAGTCCATTTCCATTATTTCTGCATGGCTCATCAGGGCAGGACAGTATTTGTGGGTTTTCTCAACAGGCATTTACCTACTGCGTCCTCTCTGTACCTCCTTTGCAAATGTACAATGAGGCTGAAAACTGGCTTAGAGGGTAGAACGTAGAAAAAACAACTATCGGGTTCACCTTTAAAGCACACAGAGGGCATGAAGGATTTGGGACTGCGAGTCATGTTGTACATAAACCGCAATCCCTCGCCACACATAAATCAGTTTTATGTATATTCTGATATGATGTTTTGCTGTTGTGTGAGCCCGAGTAAACATTTTAATGTGTTTCTTAATGACTTCAGTGGCTATTAGGCGAGTTATTCATTGTTTCTAAAGACCTTCGTTGTCCGGGATCACATGAATGGCTTCCTTATTCAGCAGGCTGATAACGACTTCATTTCTTCTAAAGTGCTTCATTTTAAGAATTATTTACTGCTCTCTGCTTATAAGCAAGAGCTTAAGCTTGGCTTTTATCCTGAGGAAGGAGGACAGGGATCTTTGATTCTCAAGACATTGCCATGTTTCAAAGAGCAGGAGAGAAACGGAAGATGGTTTGTTCAAAGTAAAACCTCAGTCTAACATCTGATCATGTGTATGTTAGTGGTGTGTGTCGGTGGTGTGTTGGGTGTATAATCTCTGGTCAAAAAAGATGCATGTTTTACATTTTTGGCAGGTGAAATATACAAAGCAAAAAGAAAGGTAAAGTCATTTGAATGGCTTCCCCCCAACATAAAATGTCCATTCACTGAAGTTGCAATGTATGGAAAATTCAATTATGATCATTCCTCTATGTAGATAATGCCATAAAAATCGGTCACATTGAAGTTCAGAAAAACCGTATTTTTTTTAGTGTAGCGATGTCTCCAATACCATCTCTATGGTATTTAATCAACAGCCATGATTTACACAATTTCATAAAGGGAAGCTTCAATTTCCCCCAGAAAAGAATAGATGAAAAGACTATACTGAAAGAAATAGAATATTATTATTTTTAAGCCCTAAAAGACTCTTCTTGATCAAATTAATGCCTAATCTCATCAAAGGCAACAACCATGCTATTTCTAAATTATTTGCATGTCTTCATAGTTTTAAATATATATTTATGTGCGTGTGTTTCTTTATATGTATTATATAAATATATAAACATAAGTTGTATAGGTTTGCATGGTTTTTAACACTCACCATTGATCATACCGTACCAAATGCCTCTCTCATTCGTTCCTTTTTGCTTAGTTGTATTACTTTTGACATTATGAACTGAAATAGCTGTAGTTCATCCATCTTCTAGGATTGGGAGCCCTAGATCCCAGGGCCTGTACATCATCAACTTCACTACAAAATGATGGCAGCAATTTCCCCTGCCTCTGGCGGGGTCTCGTGTCTCCCAGCGGACTTCTTTGTAATAGTTCAATATTGTTCCTACTGGAGTGGGTCCGGGAAGTCTGGCTCCTCCCTGTGAGGAGGGTTTCCTACCTTCCTCACCAGATAACAGTGCATTTATACAGACAAGTGTTACATGAATAGATTCACAGCCATTCCATTTCATATAGGGAATGTGCCTGGGGGTGTTCTGATTTTCTAGGAGGGGATGTTTGGTAGCGTATCAGGTCTGCCAGAATGTCAGAAGTAGAAAAATTCTGAACACGATATCATTTTCCCAAGTTTTCAAGGAAACCCTCTCTCAATCTGCTATCCCCATTCAGCAGCTGACCTATTCCTCTATGTCAGTGGTTTTCAACCTTCCTAATGCCATGACCCTTTAATACAGTTCCTCATGTTGTGGTGACCCCCAATTTCATTGTTACAAATTGAACATCTTTAAAGCATAGTGATTCATCACAATAACAATATGTAATTATATATGTGTTTTCCGATGGTCTTAGGCGACCCCTGTGAAAGGGTCGTTCAACCCCCAAAGGGGTCGCAACCCACAGGTTGAGAACCGCTGCGTCATTAGCAAACTCATCAAAGGGATGTCCATGTCTTCACCTCCCAGCCTTTGGCGTGCTCAGAGTAGAACTCGCCCCCAGTCACCCCAAATAATTCTCGGGGTGCTTATCCGTTTTCCTTGATGTCACATCCAACACCCATCTGCAGTCCCCACCCCTGTGAACCCTCAGGATTACGTACATTTGGGTGGTGACATAATGTCCACTATTACCTCCTGGAATACACTCTTTTTATCTATATTTGAAATTTTTCTAAAAAATATTTTTATTGATTTCAGAGAGAAAGGGAGAGGGGCAGAGAGATAGAAACATCAATGACGAGAGGGATTCATGGACTGGCTGCCTCCTGCACGCCCCCTACTGGGGATCAAGCCCCAAATGTGACCTCCTGGTTCCTAGGTCAATGCTCAACCAGTGAGCCACACTGGCCGGGCCTGGAACACACACTTCTGAGCTTCCGTGAAACAGCGTTCGCCCCACACCGTAGCCTTTCAGTCCCGCTGGCTGGTTTATCTCAGCCAAATACGAAGCTTCCTCCAGGCAGACATCACACATGGCTCCTTCCGCGACCACTTCCCAGTACTCCCATCTGGGCTGCACTTTCTCAGCTCGAGCAGCTGACGCGTACAGTTATATTTTCAGACTTTTCCATCCAACGGCTTGCTTGCCTCCTCAGAAATGATTCAACATGTTCGCTCAGAATTCAATATGTCCACAACAAACCCACATTCGTCTGTAGAAAGTTATTTTTTAAAAAAAAAAAAAAAAAAAGAGGAAAGAAAAAGGCTGTCTTCCTCCACTGTTCTCCATCGCTGTGCATAGAACAGTATTTATCCTGCCACACGAGCCAGCTCTGTCACAGCCATCTTCCCATTTCAACGTCATGCCAACCTCTCCCCCTGGACAAGTTGCCTGACCTCTATCAGCATTTCCATCCATTTCCCCTTTTTACCACAGTAAAGCTATTTAAAATCCCAAATGCAACATGCAGATGATGTACCACTGAATTGTTCACTTGAAACCTATGTAATTTTATTAACCCATGTCACTCCAAAAAAATAATTAAAAATAATAAAGAATAGCCCAGCTAGTGTGGCTCAGTGGTTGAGCATCGAACTATGAACCAGGAGGTCACGGTTTGATTCCCAGTCAGGGCACATGCCTGGGTTGTGGGCTTGATCTGCAATGATGATTCTCTCTCATCATTGATGTTTCTGTGGCTCCCTCTCTCTTCCTCTCTGAAATGAATAAAAATATATATTTTCAAAAAGCAATATATCGTGATGTTAAAAGCATGAACTATGCCCTAGCGGTTTGGCTCAGTGGATAAAGTGTTGTCCTGTGGACTGAAGGTCCCAGGTTTGATTCTGGTCAAGGGCACATGCCCGGGTTGTGGGTTCGATCCTCATTGGGGAGCATGAAGGAGGCAGCCGATCAATGATTCTCATCATTGATGTTTCTCTCTCTCCCACCCCCTCTTCCTTCTTCTCTGAAACCAATAAAATACATTTAGGGGAAAAAAAAAAACACATGAACTATGGAAGCAGAATCCCCGGGTTTATGTCTTGGCTCAGCCACTGAGTAGCTGTGAGAGAAGGGACCTAGCCCCTCTGTGCCTTCATTGTATTATCTATAGAGTGGAAGTGGCGCTAATGATGGCTCCTCGTTTTTAAACTGCAACTTTTAAATGTAACCCACTTAGAACAGTGACTCATGCCCACCAAGTCCCACATAAATGTGAGTTATGCGGATCCACCTCTAGCTGGGCTACCTGTTTTCCTCCTATTCAGCAGAATTTATTTACAAAATGGTTTTATTGCAAGGCTCTCAACTCCTCTCACGCTTATTTTTCATAAGCTAATGAACTTGTCTTGAAACTCCAGTTCACTTGAGAGCCATTTTGTTTCTATTTGTTTCTTAACTACGTGCCGTCGGGTTTCTACCGACTGTATTAAATGGCTTTGAAGGTACAAGAACAGTTTTTAGATATATTTTCCAATTTGGCATTTCTTCTCGTGTTGAAAACCTTCACTTCAAGAAAGGAAGTTGTTCGTGTTCATCTCTTCGACTTCAATGTGAATTTGGGCCAGGCGGTAATTAAATTAGAAGCATGGTCCAAAGTGACTATTTTCTTTTTTTTTTTTTTTGCTTTTTAATTACTTCTAAAATTAAAAGATAGGTACCTAAAAGAAATCTATCCAAATTACACATTGCTCTGATATGATGTTTTATAATCATGAAATATTAAACAGCTATAACATTTCATTTCTCCACTCCCAGCCTTTCTCTTTAATAGAATCAGCTATTTTTTTATGTCTTCTCAGATCGAATTCCTATCCAAATGCAGAAGCATCCATATTTCATGAATAATTTGACGAGAAACTTTACATAATATTCTAGGTCAATGTGGTAGGATGAATATGTATAGATGAGACTTACCTCTGTGTGTGTTTAGCCCTTTTATAAGTAAGTACTTCCTATCTCCCTCCAGGGCAGACACTGCATCTGCTGTGTGCATGCGGCTACTTGATTCAGTCCCTGGACTTACTATGTCATGTCACTGATATTGGAAATAGCATTTGGAGTTTTATTTCATATTCTATTTCACTCAGATGAAAGTTTATTTCAGGAGACTTGAAGTGCAAACATTTGTCTTTGTTGGATTCCCTATGACATCTCAAAAGTCCATGATGGTATTACCCTCAAAATTTGAGCTGTGACTCAAGTATTTGCATATTTAATGGTAATTATTTAAATTATGTGCACTTCAACAAACAATTGGCCTCGTACAAATGGGCTCTTTGTACTTAAGATTTTAGGGAAGAGCATGGGAAATGGTGGAGAATTGGACAGCTTGGGGAGTTCAGCTGGCCTGACTCGATCACCTCTTTTGCAGGCAGCCATATCATATAGAGATGTAACCAATTTTATATGGTTGCTCTCCCATAATTATATTTTTTAAAAATGATGTAAAAGTTAAAGATCTTAGTGGCAACATTAAAATGTAGTCTGATGCATCAGTTTGGTGACAAAGATGCCTGAACAAAAAACTGCCAAAAATATCTGCACCCCTCCTCATAGTCCCAGAAATGCCTACCTTCTCACTACCATCTTCCTCACAGTGTAGCCCCTGGGCCATGTCCAACAGGAGGGACAAGCTTGGAGGGACAAACTTCCTTATACCACATCTTGGACCTACTGAGTCAAATCTTCTGAAGGTGTTCTGTACACCACATTTTCCCAACATTTCCCCAATGACTTCTGTGTATATTCAAGTTAGATTGGCCCTTAACTTTTTGTTTTGCATTAAATAATTCAATTTCCACATGAAGATCCTAATGCTCTTTAGAAGAAAGAGACATTGAGCCGTGATTACTTCTCAAACCCGCAAGAAGTTAATTTACCTAATTTTCTAACCAGTCGTCTCAAGATACAGATGCCTGGATTATCTGAGAAAACAGTTACAAAAGGGGAGAAGAACATACACTGAGTGGCCAGATTACGATGACCACCCCATCAGTACTTCGTTGGGCCACCTTTTGCCTTCAATACTGCGGCGATTCTTCCTGGCACTGACTCCATGGGATGTTGAAAGGTGATGCGAGGAACCTGACACCTGCCTGATGAATAGCACTGTCCAGTTCTGTGAGATTTGATGGTTGTGAAACCAGATGCCTGCTTGAATTAAAGGGCCCAAATCATGCCAGGAAAACATGCCCCAAACCATTAACACTGCCCCCACCAGCGTGAAGGGTTGTATTCGTGCATGTGGGGTGCATGCTTTCATGCTGTTTCCACAAATTCTCACTCTGCCATCTGCATGATGCAACTGGAAACATGATTCATCGGACCACATGACTTTTTTCCAATGCTCAACTGTCCAATCCTTGTGTTCCTGTGCGAATTGGAGAGGTTTTATCTTGATAACTGCAGACAGCAAAGGTGTTCGAACAGGCCTTCGGCTCCCATATCCCATACCATGCAGTGTACGGCTAATTTGCCTACAAATGTCAGGTGGTCATAATAATCTGGCTACTCAGTGTATATTAACATTAAGCTTTACACACACACACACACACACACACACACACACACACACTCCAAAAACACCAGGGATGGATAATTTAGAGCAGCTCTCTTTGCCAAAGCCACTGGCCAACCATTTTCAAATATGTTCAAAAAAATCAAGAAAGAGAAAAAGACAAGGAGAAATAGACGTTGTTATAAAAATAATGCTTTTGCAGTTCAGTGGCGCAGTTTTTCCATTAATGCAGAACGGGTTTTGCTGACTGTTAGTTTGGTCTGAAAACGAATAACTGACAATTGTACATGATAAATACTTCACTTTTTAGAAACTGCATTAGAGGACCCGGCACTGTACATCATAGAGGTGTGTTATTTACATCCATTTACGATGCACCCGTCCTGCACTACGAGCTGGAGAGGAAAATTAGTCTGCTGTGGCTTTCATGCTGGAAGTGGAGTACAGGTTGGTTTGCTCCTCAGCCGGGAAGTCCTGTGTTGCAAGGGAATACTAGCATCCTGCATATACATCAGGGCATAATTAGCATATTAGAATGTTTTTGCATGGAGACTGGCTTTGGCTTTTTTTTTTTCCCCAGACATAGTTTTATTATTTTAATTTGGTTTGTTCCTTGGTAAGTCCTTGAATTTTTTTTTCTATAGCATTTAAAGCTGTCTTATTATCCTATAAATATTTTCCGGTTACATTGTATTTTTGAATGTTTGCCTTTAAATACAAACAGGAACAAGCTTCCCACTTTGATGTTTTAAAATATGAACTTCCCACAGTGTGATGGCAGCATTCACAGGGGTGGCTTTAACAGCCATCGGACACACTATAACAGTGGTTCTCAACCTTCCTAATGCCACGACCCTTTAATACAGTTCCTCATGTTGTGGTGACCCCCAACCATAAAATTATTTCCGTTGCTACTTCATAACTGTAATGTTGCTACTGTTATGAATCGTCATGCAAATATCTGTTATGTAGGATGTATTTTCATTGTTACAAATTGAACATAATTAAAGCATAGTGCTTAATCACAAAAATAG
>NW_006289087.1:7533707-7536373 GCF_000327345.1 Myotis davidii
GGCACTTAGTTAAGAGGTTTTATTCCCTCCCTAACTTCAGGGGAAAATCCCTACCTGGGGAAACAACCTTTCTCGGAGAGGTGACCTTGGACCGGCTCCCGGCATAATTATATATGTGTTTTCCGATGGCGACCCCTGTGAAAGGGTCGTTCAACCCCCAAAGGGGTCATGACCCACAGGTTGAGAACCACTGCACTATAAGGAATGTATTTCCCAAGGGCTTTGGGATGCAATCATAAAGGCAGTTAGCCTGTCTATGGGAGGGCACTGCCTAAACTAGAATAGGAGATGGATTGACTCCATCAAAGAAGCCATTGGCTGAGTCCCCAGGGCTGTGAGGACAGGACATGTGGGCGTCACTCATTCACAGGGTTGCCAGGAGTCACAGCCCATAGCCGACTCAATGGCACGTGACACCTGTGACAGGGTACAGTCAACTCCTCTTACTCGTGGACCAGTGGTTGTTTCTCTTGAGAACACGTATGGAATGGGTTGTTGTGTCTGCTTGCCTATGTCAAGCTAAGATTTCTTTCTGTCTCTGCAGCCCTCTTGGTGCATGGCCATCACCGATGGGCAGCATATTCTGCTTCCATGTTTCTTCATTAAGAAAGCTCAACCTGTCCTTTTCTTCCCCCTCTTCTAGCTTCATAGAGAGGTTTTCTGGGTGGGAAGGAGATGTTATTTTTAATTACGTTCCCCCAACACACTGCAGGGTAACTGTTCTGTAATCACTGAAAATGTCAAGGTCGTGAAAGGAAAGGAAAGAAAAGCTGGAGACAGGGTCTAAACTGAGGAAAACGGAAAGACAGCAGTTAACTGCCATGTGAGGCTCCAGGCTGCATTCTTTTGAATGGACACACATACCAGGATCTGTTAAACCTTCCGTGGAATCAAAGTGCTAGATGTATCGGGAGTGATTTTCTTATTCTGGAGGCTTCCTTGAAGAATGTGTTTGGGTGAAATACTAAAAAGTATGTACGAGAGATGTACGATTATTTTCAAATGGTGTAGAGAAGTTATTTGAAATACACTTTTCTCTACAGATGAGACTGGCTCTCAGCTGGTATTGGAGGGGGAAGGGTAGACAGATACAAAAGATATCCCGTTGCCCTAAACGGTTTGGCTCAGTGGATAGAGCGTCGGCCTGCGGACTGAAGGGTCCCAGGTTCGATTCCGGTCAAGGGCCTGTACCTTGGTTGCGGGCACATCCCCAGTAGGCGGTATGCAGGAGGCAGCTGATCAATGTTTCTCTCTCATCAATGTTTCTAACTCTCTATCCCTCTCCTTGCCTCTCTGTAAAAAAAAATCAATAAAATATACTTTTAAAAAAGATATCCCGATATACTCATCCAAAAAGATAAAATTGGTTGAAGTTTCTGCTAGTTGGTTCTTTCTTTAAATAAACACAGTTACTTCTAAAGTTCTATTTTGGATTCCTATATTCCCTCTCTCAAGACAACTCTTATGTATCATACCCACATACGCTTATGTAATGCATGTTGTTTTGTATTTTAAACCACGTAAGTGGTATCATACTTGCCCACACTTTTGCAGCCTGTCTCTTTAGCTGATGTTATTTGGGGACGGATACACTTTTTACATCTTGCTAATATTCATTTCTCACGGCAGCATTACATAAGCCCCCGTTGGTCCATTCCTCTGCTGAGAAACAGGTTGCTTTGATTTTTCTCACTATCCTAAACACTGATGCCTCATTATATAAATTTTAAATATATCTTCTCCCACGGTGTGGTTTGCATGTTCCCCTTAAGAACTGACATTTGACACACAGGAGGTTTCAATTTTAATATCGGCCCATTTGTTGACCCATTTTTTAACGGTTTGTCCTCTCATTTTATAAAAAATTATTTTTTGTGTTCATGTATTAAGGATATTTTTAGAGGTACTGCAGGGGGGAAAAAATAGAACAAACTTTGAAAAAAAGCTTGTCCTAAAAAGTAGAGAATATAAATTAACTTGCTAATATACGTATATATTTATCTAAACTGTAGGGTCGACAAACTTCTAAAATAAATACTCGCATAGCATTCCGTGTTATGTAAAGAGAAGTTTGAAATTAGTCATTTTCTGTGTTTGAGAAAACGCACTTAAAGTAGTCAGGCTTAAGTTATTTGTCTTTTGGCTAATTATGTGGGAAAATGCCTGAGAATCTTACTATCTGAATCTACTTCTAACAGTCATATATTTATTCTTTCATGCACCCATGCAAGCACATTTATTTAGTCAACAGATACTTGGTGTATTCATATTTACCTTAGCACCTGGTGTCTGCCACAGAGTTCTAGAAGCAAAACAACATTTCCGGCCACAGAGATTTTACATTTTGTTGAGATGATACAGGCCGTAAAGAAATGAATCCGCCTCTATAAAGTGGTTGGACCCTTGTGCACTGCTGGTGGGAATGCAGACTGGTGCAGCCACTGTGGAGAGCAGTATGGAGTTTCCTCAAAAAACTAAAAATGGAACTCCCATTTGACCTAGTGATCCCACTTCTAGGAATACATCCCAAGAAACCAGAAACACCAATCAGAAAGGATATATGCACCCCTATTCATAGCAGCACAATTTACCATAGCTAAGATCTGGAAACAGCCTAAGTGCCCATCAGCAGATGAATGGATTAGAAAACTGTGGCAGCAGCTCAG
>NW_006289087.1:7536389-7543106 GCF_000327345.1 Myotis davidii
AATGGAATATAATGAACAACATAAACTGATGAACAAAAACAGATCCAGAGACAGAGAATCATTGATCAGACTGTCAAACCTCAGAGGGAAGGTAGGGGAGGGTGAGAGTAAGGGGGAGAGATCAACCAAAAGACTTGTATGCATGCATATAAGCCTAACCAATGGACACAGACAACGGGGGGGGGGTGAGGGCATGATCGGGGAGTTGGGGGGTTTATGGGGGGCTAAGGACACATATGTAATACCTTAATCAATAAAGAAATTTAAAAAAGAAATAAAGTGCTTGGACAATGATGATACAGTGGCTAAGGAGAACAGCAAAGCAGCAGGATGGGAGGGGCGAACTTGGCTATTCTTTCAGGCAAGGCTTCCTAAACCCGGAGGAAAAAGAGGGAACAGCATTCCAGAAGAGGGAAGGGCAAGTACAAAGGCACTGAGCTCAGCATGCAGCCTGTGAGCCATCCTACCAGGGCGCCTGAGCAAGCCCCATCCACTGCAGTGGAGGAGGAGTTCTGCTGACCCCTGCACCTTGCTAATAATAAACACGTAAGAAAATTCATTAGTAAATTACCCTGACTTCTAGGCCCCAGGTCTAAACTTGCTCCTGCGGGGCCATGTTGCTTGGAAAGTGTGAGCTGCACAGATACTCCAGCTGAAGTGTGACTTTTTTAGTCATCTCCAGAGTGGGTGAAATACTAAGGAGTGTTGTTAGTGCTAAAACGCCCACCTTTGCCAGCGAAGATTTGCGCATTGCCTGGGGGGGATAAGAGAGCTGGAGGCTGGAGGAAGAGTTTTGTGGTTTTTTGCTGTTGTTGTTTTTTTTGGATCTCATTGATTATATCTCAGTCTGTTTTAAATGGCAGTTTATAATATTTAGAAGAAAACATACAGAATGATGTCAAACTCAGCTCAGGTCACGGCACTGATGGGAAAGAAATTGACAGTGTTCACTTAGAAAGCACCGTAACTACTGGTCAGATGAGCTCATTACGCTGCCCGCTGACTTGCTAGTATCAATATAGATTGAATCAAGCTAAGCCGAAATGGAATTTTATTTTAAATGCTTTGTGATTGAAACAATTTGCAGAAAATATGGGCCTTGTTAAGCCAATATCCAGTGACTGTTACATGCAATTTCTATAACAGTACATATATAGTGGCATGCTCAGCAGAAATAATACATTTATGTATTTCTGTCCTTCTGGGATTAGAAGGTACGAACAGAAATGTCAACTGGACCAGTTCTCCATCTTTCATGTTTTTCTTCCCCAAAAATATTCTATCGAGTAACCAAGGTTCCAAATTGTTGCAAGCAAAATGAATAATTTTTTCAATGAATTTGTGTTTACTATCAATCTATCTTCACATTAATATTTATAGGAGGTTTGAGAATCTAACTTCATGCTTTAACTGGCAAACATCTATATTTCCATTTTACAGAAAGAAATTATCAGGTGTGAAATATAACTTATTCTGCACCCAGTTTGCAAAATGCAGCATGCATTCCTAATTAAAAAGGCAACTAGAAAATAAAGTGATAATTTCTTTTCCAAATCTAAAGTTTTGGGGTTTTTTTTAAAAGTACTCTGGTCAGTGTGAATATATAAGCACTTGGGAACCTAGGTGAAATAAAGTAATTACTGATACTAATTTATTAACATAATTACATAACTATCTTAACAATTATACATAACATTTTATTTAGAAATACACCATTTGTTTTCCTTTGTTACCTGGTATTAAACAATATGATTTAGGCTCCTGACTTGCAGTATTGCCATCAAGCACCATAGAGCCAGTTTTGTTTTTGCATCATCTCACACAGTTTTTCAGAGTATGCCCTCTTTGCTTTCCTCTGCATTTAAATATATACACACACACACACACACACACACACACACATACATATACATATACATGCATAGCTCTATTTCCTTATGATACATTCATAATAGAAATGTAATCTCAAATCCCAATATCAATTGGAGTAATATCAACACATGTATTGCCCCTCCCCAGAACTTATGTAGGTACTATATGTTTCCTACATACAAATCAGTACATTGCTTTTATTTCATTTTTTTATATTTGTATTGATGGCAGAGAGGAAGGGGCAGGGCAAGAGAGACAGCAACATCAATGATTGGCCTTTTTAAGCCAATATCCAGTGAATGCTACATGCAATTTCTACATGCAGCTGAATCATTGATCAGCTGACTCCTGCGCGCCCCCTACTGGGGATTGAGCCCACAATCCAAGCACATGCCCTGACCTGGAATAGAACTGTGACCTCCTGGTTCATAGGTTGACTGATGCTCAACCACTGAGTCATGCCAGCTGGGCAGGATATTGCTTTTAGAGATGACATTTTAGAATCGTGTTTTTTGGACAATAGAGACACCCCACCATTGTCTCACGGAGTAACTACCAATCCCTGTTAAAGGTTTTTGTCTCATTTTACATCGTTCCCCTGAGCTGAGTCTGCCAATCAGCCCCCTCCCCCTTCTTCCTAAGTGCTTGTCTTTAGTATCTGCTCCTTCCCTGCTTCCCTCTTCACTGGCACCTTCACTTCAGTACCAACTCGCTCACAGTTGCAAAATCTCTTACCCATCCCCAGCCCAGGCTTGTGTAAAAACAATGGTTTTCACGATATTCACATTGCCAACATTCACCCCCGTATCGATTCCAACAGGCAGCGAAAGGTCTGTCCTAATAACACTGTGTGTGCTGCTCTCGGGTGACTGAGGAGCAGCAGGTCATTGATTAACCTGAAGGCGCTTTTCAGAGTTTCTCCCGACTTGTTTTATGAGGCGAGTATTATCCTGATACCAAAAACAGTCCCCCAAACAACAGGCACTCGTGAATAATAAGGTTAAATCAGCCAAATAAAAGTGATCGCTGGCTTGAGACACAATTTTTTAAAAAAATGCAATGTTTCTCTAGTTAAAGGCGATATGACATTTAAATAGAGCACCCCCTTCAAAAATCAGGGTGACATCATGGTGGCTTGTCCGTGTACCTGTCAGTAATGAAACACTTATCAAAGTGCTGGATGCCAGTATAAATGCAAGCAGGCACCTCACACACCCAAGAAAGTAAACAAATAACCACCGTAGTTTTCGGCAAGTCAACTCATCGCAGCCCCACTGTATCGAGGCTTTGAATAGATGGCATCTTTGCAGGCAAGACAACACTCATCGTGAAACTGAAGCAACCCTCCATGGCAAGAGGAGAGTGAGAAAGGGATCTGGAACAATCCACCTCCAGGGGACGTTAGCAACGTCAACCTCCTTAGCTGAGCTCACCTGAGAACCAGGCGGGAGGAACAGCTCGGCCTCCATCTCCCATCTGAGGTTTGCATCTCGAGACTGAAAAAGAAGCGACAACACGAAAGCAATTAAATAGTTCTTGTGACGATGTCCTCTGTTAATTACCTTTCCAAAGAATCGCTCCTTCAAAGTGACAAGCCCTGGCATGAATGAATCTTAAAGGAACAGGGAAGTATACAAGCCTGGCAAGGTTTATTTTATTTTATTTTTCTCAAAAAGAGCATTAATCATCAACCAGAGTATTAGCCTCAAGACTGACATTATTCTCGGGTTCTACTCAGGAGCCAGGGGGCATGCATTTATTTTGGTGAAATATTAATTTTGTCTTGGTTTAGAGACTTCTAGACAAATCATTCCTTCAGACGTAATTACCTCAATAAAATTAATATCTCCAAAAGTAAAATTTAGAGGTGAGGAAGGGATATAAAAATCTATTTGAAATTGCTTTTACGGTTAGTTTTATAATTTTTATCTTACATTAAAAGTTTATTTTATGTTTATTATTGCCATTTGCTCATGCAGAGAGAAATTCCCTAAACAGGAGACTTTGTAGGGGAGACATAACATTTTCGTTTTTAAAAATTGGTCACCCGTTAGATTAGGTAAGGTCCTGTCGCAGACAAGCTGCTGTAACGAACAGACCCAAACTGTAAAACTGCCCTCGCATAACAGAATCACACTTCTCCCATCAGAACGTGCGTGTTCAGAGGAGAGTACTTCTCTTTCCAGCTAGTGTGTCAGGAATTAGCCATTCCCTTCAATCTCATGACTTGGTCCTTTACACATACAACATTCACTGATTTTATTTTTCAAAGGCAGGAGGTGAATCCAGAAAAAGTCAACTATTAAGTAATTGGAGCATAAGCCGTTTGACTGGCTCACAAATAAGGCATTTGGCTTTTTTCTAAGTAAAATTCTAATGAGTCAACATGTTTATTGGTGGGCCCGGCTAAGGCATGGAATTGGAGTGTACAGAGATCTAAAGTCCTTCAAGGTTACCTTCCTGTAAGTCAAGTCACAGAAAAATACAGGGTGTCCCCCCCAAAATGTATACACACTCAGCAACTGATAGCTCCAAGGATGTGTCTTTCTTTTTAGATTTAACCCACTGGAACTAATAATTATTCAAAGTGTGCATAGATATGGGGTGGGGGGCACCATATATTTCAGGATGAAATGCGTGTGGGGTAGATGGGTAAACAATCCCTCTACCTCTCTCTTTGTGAACACTTTTCTTAGCACCTTTTATTTCCGCCACTTTTTCAAATGCACACACTTCCTAGACACGGTAGCAATTTCCGGTGCCGCAGACACTGCTGAGGGAGAGAACAGTGTAAAAAAGATACATTCCTCTCACTCCAAAGTGTCCTGCCGGTCATTAAAACGTGTATTAGATACATAATAAATAATAAACTTTATTCCCGGTTATACAAAAGCAGAAATCCTTTTAATAGACAGCAGTAACATTAATCCAACATGACGATTAATTTTATTTTATTTTTTTTAATATATTTTATTGATTCTTTTTACAGAGAGGAAGGGAGAGGGATAGAGAGTTAGAAACATCGATGAGAGAGAAACATCGATCAGTTGCCTCCTGCACACCCCCCACTGGGGATGTGCCCACAAACCAAGGTACATGCCCTTGACCGGAATCGAACCCAGGACCCTTTGGTCTGCAGGCCAATGCTCTATCCACTGAGCCAAACCGGTCAGGGCAACGATTAATTCTAACAAGAAGACGGCGGGTAATGGATGTGGCACAGGCCAGTAATGCAAGAAACTGGCAAGAAGAGGAGTAACTTTTCCCCATATTTTCATCCTTTCCCTCCGACTTTCTTCTGGAGCCATTGCTAAGTGGGTCTAATCTATGTGCATATGGAGTCACATTTTTAAAATATTACGTTTTTAAAACATTTTTGGCCTAACTACCTGGCTGGTACCTGGCTGGTTCAGGAGGTTTCGTGGTCACCAGACCCTTGAGCCACGTGGGCTGAGCTGGGGGGCCACTGACCCCAGTGGGGTCCTCACTTCCCATCGGGGGTTTCGCACCTAAAGATTCCACCAGCCTCACATGGTGTCCACATCTGTGGCCGCACATTCTCAGCGCAGATGGAAAACACTGTTTTCGGTCCCTGGTTGGTGGAATCTGCGGGTGCAAAAGGCCGGATGCAGAGTCGCCTGTCAGATGTGGATTTGGGGCTGCACGGGAGGCGGCTGTATTCCTCTGTGGAGATGCTTCATCATTTCATCCATCTCTCAGAACGGAAGAACTGGACAAGGGGCGAGTGACATCCAAATTATGGCACTTCTGTTTACGTAAATGTGTAGACATCGTTATAACGCCATAGATAGCCTGCGGCCATATATTTCCCTTTGTTCTTGAGCAATAATATACGTATTGCTCGCATCAGATAGCAAACCACTTTTCAAATAAATTCATTTAGATGATTCCCACAGGAACCTTCTAGAAGCAAGGATCCTTCTTCTTCTTTCCACTAGCCTCCTCATCATCATTTTATCGCTGAATGAACAGTTGCTCAGAAGAGAAGATCAACGTTTCAAGTTCATGTAGTTAATAAATTTTGGAGATAGAACTCCGGCCTACATGTCCATATGACAGATTTTTATGCTTTACATAATGCCGTGCATCTTAACAATTTCCTGAGATTTAATATAAAAATAATTTATGAAATAGACATGAACATGATGGCTATGTGGGGAGTAATCTTATTTCCCATGTAACTACAATCAAGGTCTGTGGAGAGCTGCAGCTGGCAGCTGCGGCCCAAATTCATGAGACAGAAAACTAAGGAGAAAGCATGCAGGTTTTCTGAATGAAGGGAACTTTGAAAGTTCCTCAGCATTATGGACAGATCTCTGAGTAAGTCAGCAGATGGATCTAATATTTATTGACCTCTGGTATGTTATTCGTTTTCATTTCACACTCAGCTTATGTTATTGGCCGTGTTGTAATTTGTACTCAATAAGAGGTAGCTGTGGTATTTTCTTTAACGGCATTGCCCCACAAGGTTAGCACAACAGCGGTCATGTAGCAAGTGTCCAATTGGATTAATCAAATGTATATATTTTATACCATTTGATTTATAAAGTGAAAGATGATGAAATTAAGGCACAGACATCCTATCTAATAAAAGAGTAATATGCAAATTGACCATCACTCCAACACAGAAGATGGCTGACCCCATGTGGACACAAGATGACCTGTAGGGGAGAGACAGTTGGAGGGACCCAGGCCTGTAGGGGAGGGTAGTTGGGAGCAACCAGGCCTGAAGGGGAGGGCAGTTAGGGGCAACTGGGCCTGCAGGGAGGGCAGTTAGGGGGGGACCAGGCTGGCAACCAGGCTGGGGACCAGGCCTGCAGGGAA
>NW_006289087.1:7543254-7561792 GCF_000327345.1 Myotis davidii
GAAGAGAGAGAGAAGGCTGGGCGGAGGGAAACACACACACACACACACACACACACACACACACACACACACCTGTGCACGAATTTCGTGCACCTGGCCTCTAGTTTTCAGATATTTGCAAGAGATCTCACAGTAGCTTTGGAAGAGAAAAAAAAAAAACAGGAATATTACCTAATTCGTGCTGTGTTTTCTTTAAGATCAAAACCAGTAAAAGACAATAAGAATCAAAATTAAAGGTCATTTGATTGATCAATATAGATAGAGACATCTTGTGATCATTTACAAACCAGTAACCTATATAATGTGTGTAGGTGTGCAGGTGTGTATACAACTCCAGTCATAAAACACATACGTGAGTATATCAAAGCCTTCTTATGCGCGCCCATGTCAACGACAAATAAAACAGCAGACGAAATCACACAATTCAGAATATTTCCCTGGACTGGCTGCTCTTCATTTTACATATTTATTTATTCTACTTCCTTCAAGGCAACACTTTTATCTTCACCCTTTTCCATTTCTTCTCTCTCTGCGGTGCCCTATTCAAAGGCCTCCCGGAACCTGCATCTTTGGGACTATTTCGGAGGAAATGGTTTAACCTTTTGGGGTTGGCCTTTTTAGTTTATCTTATCAACTCATCTCCTGCCTCATTGAAACCCTTTTGCAATTAGATTTCCACGTGTCTACACAGTTCTAAAAATCTGTAAATGACTCTATCAGTTTTCTAAACTCAAGCCATCTCATCGGCTTTACATTATAACGCACAGAAGAATATATAAACCACATTCTCTCTCTGCCTGTGTACAGTCATGGGTGTGTATCAAGAATTAACTTACCACGGCAGGGCCTTGGGTTTGTTTACAAAAATGATGACTTGTATAGTTTAGTCAGACATCCCTACCTGTCTTCTCTGAATGATGCCAGACCAGGAGGGATCCCTAACAAGCCTTCTTTTTAGTCAACAAATACTGAGTTTCCATTTGTGCAGAGCCTGGTTTGAAGCCACAGAGACACAGCAGTGAGAGGGTAAGTGAGGGTCTTGCCTCAGATCACCTGACCTTTTAGCCGACCAACGGGCAATGTGCCTCCTATGGTGTTTTGTTCCTATTGACACGCCTGTCTGTCTTCACACCAGTTTTGTAACGAACTGAAATCAGGTGGTAAAAGTTTCTAAAATTTCTCCTTCGGAGCACTGTGTTGGCCATTTCCAACTCCCCGACAAGAACAGAAGGGCGGCCGCCTCGCCCTAGGCTTCACCTGGGTGCTAATGGCTGCCTGGCCATCAGCACGGATCCTCCGCCTCCAACTAGTAGTTTGGACACAAATCCAAGAAGCCCTGAAAGAACTTTTCTAATTTACAGTTTCCTTCCAGGCTGAACACTCCCAGGAATCGGGGCTCCGCGGCGTCTTAGCGAGTTAATGCCCGTGCTTAACATTTATATGGGATCCTGGTTATTGGGAAAACCCTCCACTCCCGCTGACATCTTGACGTGGCTTTAAGCAGCTCTGGGAGGGATTATCTGGGCTCTGAAGAAAGGACAAAGAATTCTGCTAATTGCAGAGGAATCTTAACTCCTTTCAGCATCCTGCTCCCTGAATGCACTCAACACTTTCATTAAAGAAAAGGGGAAAAAATCCACAGGAAGATTAGTTAATGTTGAATAAAAACACAAGTTAAGCGATGCTATCCTTAGATTATCCCCTCGTGAGGTTAGGTTATTTCTCTCTTTAGTTCCTCTCTAATATTTTGACATTTCTTTTTTTATTTTTATGACATTTTTCAATCCTTAGCTACTTTAAGTGGATTCGGCTAATTTAAAATATTAGGTTTACATCCAGTTTAGGAAACCTCTATTAGAAGTACAGCTGGTTAGTATTTCTCTTCACCAATAGACATTTTTAGAGAAACCCAAAGGGTAAATATTTTCAATAACAAATAATTCCTGCAAAATTGAAACAAATTATTTACTTTTGACTTAAGAAAGTGGGATAAAGATGGTTAGTTCTGAGAGGCATTAGATCGGTGGTTCTCAACCTTCCTAATGCCGCCACCCTTTAATCCCTTTAATACAGTTCCTCATGTTGTGGTGACCCCCAATTTCATTGTTACAAGTTGAACATAATTAAAGCATAGTGATTAATCACAAAAACAACATGTAATTATATATGTGTTTTCTGATGGTCTTAGGCGACCCCTGTGAAAGGGTCGTTGGACCCCCAAAGGGGCCGCGACCCACAGGTTGAGAACCGCTGCATTAGATTATGATGGGGAATAGGAGACATTTGGGGGGGTGGTCAGCAATCTGAATCTGTGCCAGTAACCTGCGTTGTAAGGCACACTCTTGCTGGCCGATAATTAACTCCATTGATGCCTCTTCTGTCTTGCAGAACCTGTTTCCCAGAATACTCCCTTGGGCCATAAACAAAGAATGGAAGGACTTAGCTAGAGGGGAGGTCCCTGGCACCACCCACACCAGGCATTTGGATACAATCTAACTTCCCCATTCTAAGGGACTCAGGGGGGCTGTGGAAGCCCACCACAGAAGCCTGGTAGTTAGGAAACAGAGAGAAACCAAAGAAACCCAAGGGTATACTAGTAAAAGGTAAAGCTTCCTCCATATTCCCCCACTCAGGGATGTGGAGAACTGAGCCCCTGAGTCACGGGACTGGTACATCCAAAACATCTGAAAATAAATGGGTTTCTCCTGGGTCTCCGAGTACTCCCTGTGTATTTTTTGGTGGCCTGGTAAATTCTGTAACAATTATGTCAATTTAGTGCTGCAAAATAATTGCATAAAAATATCAAAAAAATATATAAGTGTACAAGCTGACCTCTAAGGTTTAGCCTTGTTATTAGAAGAAGAAAAAGCAATGGAAGAATTCTTTGTTAACTGGAGCTCACGTCTATATTTTAAAGCATATCGGATCCAAATTACCCACCAAAATTTTACAATTTTTTTTCTACACGAAAATTCAGGTTATGGTGAGAAGAAAAGCATTTCCTGGTGTCTTCCTAGGGGAAAGGAAAAGAAAACATTGGCCAGAAGGTGTATAATTTTTACTTGTTGGAATGACTACCTACTCTTGGTAGCTTGATGAAGATGCACCGGCTGATGAGTAACTATGACATAATTTATTATCTCTGGGATTTATTTTATTCTCAAATCGTACTTGCATTTCCTTTACAAAACTCCAAGGTACATTAGCTCTGGGACCTCAGAGGACACTCAAAGGCCGCGGCTAATCGCAGAGTTTCAACGAGCCCTTTAACAAACCAACTACAACAGTGACATTCAAATTGCATGCTTTTTATAAATACAGTTCTGAACCCCCCCCCAAAAAAAACACAAAAAACTGCCAATTTGTTGCTGATTGTCCCGCTGTCAACGGGGAACATGGGATCATCGGCAAGTTTAGGAATCCAGAGAGAAAAGTGCAGAACCAGAAAGGGAATATCAGAACAGGCGATCAGAAGGCTCGAGAAGAATTTTTTTGGGGGGGTCTCATTTACAGTGTTTGTGCTGGGGAGAAAGTCTCTTGCCTCCTTCTCCCCATTTCTACTTCATTCCAGGGACCCGGTTACCTTCTAGTCATGTCAGCCGGAGGGGCCTACCAGAGTCAACCAAAGTCAAATACATTGGCTGTGTACCCCCCGCCACCCCCCATGGAAGTGTGTCTCTTCGTTGACTGTCTCCCTTTTTTTTCTCCAGGCTTCTTGGTAACAGTCTCGGCTGCTAATATCACAAAGGAACAAAAAGAATTCTCTCGTCATAAAAGCGCTTCTAACGCTTTTCTTATTATACGCCGCAGCGACAGAACCAGCTTAAAAAGTAATCTTTCAAACCATCAAGAGAGGAAGGAAGCGCAGCGGAAACCCCCCAAAAAAGGCCGAAATAGAACGAGCGTCAACACTGCACCTGATCCCGTTCTGATGCTTTCAAAGGCTTGTTTCCTCTTTCAGAGGCTGGAGAGCTTAGCGTTTGCAGACAGCGAAGGGTGGACAAAGAGTGACAAATAGAGCCCGCATCTAGGAAACAGGTGAACAAAAAGCCAACCAACCAACCACATCAGTCAAGCAAATGGCTGGTTTTTAAACACTCTTCCCTCTGAGTCTTTAAAAAAAATCATAAAATATATAAAACAAAATTCATTTGTAGTATTATAAAGGTTTATTGTCCGTGTGTGTGTGTTTAGTGATTTTTTTTTTCCTAACTAATTTGTGTTGAGGCCTCTAGTTTTCCTTAGAGCAAGGTGACACTAGGGGGTTTGAGGATACAAGAGGTATGGTGTAGCTCTTAGGAAAACAGGCTTTGTAATCACACGTGGAAAAACTCTGGATGCTGGTCCTGATTTTAGCTCTAACAGAAACCCCAGCTGCACGTCTTCTACGTCTGGACTAAAAGAAAGGGGACTTTGGAAACTCAGGGGTGTAATTCCATCCAAAAGAAAAGCATTGATCCTCTAGTGCAAGTCTCAGAAAATTCTTTTTCTTGGGATATCGCAAGAACCCCATTCCCATGAGCCACCGGGGGAGGTGAGCCCCTCTGCTACCCTGTAACAGATGGGTGTGCACATGACTTGACTTGGGGGACCCCTTCCCCTGGGAAGTCTAGCACCCCGATACCATATACATTTCATAGCGACATCCATGTTACTGATTAGAATACGCACTGTGAGGAGACAGTGGCCGGTGCGTTGCAATGGCAGGTCCCTGTGAGGTCCCGATTCCCAGCAGCCTGCCTCTGGCAGGGCCCTTCCTTCCCGATGGGCCTTGGCACGCGTCTGCTCTCTGTCAGACTCAGTCCGCGCCAGTCTGACCAGCATCCAGGTCAGCTGCTGGGGGCTCGTGTGAATGCCAAAGGGAAGAGGTTGTGTGTGGGCCTTTTCTCCCCACATTCAATTCAACAATATTTCTCAGAATAAAGAGCAAAAATGAGAAAATGACTATTTATTGTCAGGCTCCTTAATTAATGCAAAACAATCCACAAACAGAGCAGAAACGCAGATGGAGGCAGCGACAGAGTAATGGACTGGGACTACAGAGACCACAGGGTCCCAGGTTCGATTCTGGGCAAGGGCACGCACCTCGGTTGCAGGCTCCTTCCTGGCCCGGGCCCTGGCCGGGGCTCGTGCAGAAGGCAACCAGTGGATATGTTTCTCTCACATCGATGTTTCTCTCTGTCTTTTCCTCTCTCTTCCACTCTTCCTAAAACTCAATGGAAAAACCACCTCAGGTGGGAATTAACCAAAAAATTAATAATAATAATAATAATAATAATAATAAAACCCACATCCTTCAGGGTGGAAATCAGATGCAAGCTTTACATTTTCCCCTCCCTGCTGTGAGAATAACTTGACCTGGACTCCTGGAATACCCGTCCAGCTCACCTGAAGACAGGTAACCTGGCTCTGCCGGCTTCCATCACCACTCTCAGCAAACCCTTAGTACTATGAGACTTCTCCTTGGCTTCCTTCCTATTAACCAAGTTCTTGATGTTACCAGCATCCTGCAAACACACACTCATATGCCTAATAAAACCTATGTAATTATCTGTGAGTGGAAGACTGGGAGGTGACATTGGATACTCATGGATACTCATCAAGGACTGGAAGCAACCTATCTTTTAGTTCATGGGTTAGCCTTCCGGCACTTAAAATAGAGGATGTCTCGCCCTAACTGGTTTGGCTCAGTGGATGGAGCGTCGGCCTGCGAACTGAGAGGTCCCAGGTTCGATTCCGGTCAAGGGCATGTACCTGGGTTGTGAGCACATCCCCAGTGGGAGGTGTGAAGGAGGCAGCTGATTGATGTTTCTCTCTCATTGATGTTTCTAATTCTCTATCCCTCTCCCTTCCTCTCTGTAAAAAATCAATAAAATATATTTTTAAAAAAATAGAGGACGTCTCAATTATACCCATCGGTGATCTACACAGACTAATCAAACCTTCAATAGGAAAGTTTATAAATAATACAATGGGAGACCTTGTTTACAGACCAAAAAAAGAGAGAGAAAGAATGAATGCATCTGTCAGAAATAGGGAGCATCCCCATCTTGTTCAGTAATTATAAAATTAAGCAATAAAATCATATCAGAAAATGTATTATCAGCCACAGAATCAGAATAAATGGCCCAGCCAGTGTGGCTCAGTGCTTGAGCATCGACCTATGAACTAGGGCAGTGGTCGGCAAACCGCGGCTCGCGAGCCACATGCGGCTCTTTGACCCCTTGAGTGTGGCCATGAAGTTTCCATCGCACTGTACGTGCGCGCCCGCACGTGGTATTTTGTGGAAGAGCCACACTCAAGGGGCCGCAGTTTGCTGATCTCTGAACTAGGGGGTCAGAGTCCCTTTCCTGGTCAGGACACATGCCCGGGTTGCAGACTCCATCCACAGTAGGGGGCGTTGCAGGAGGCAGCCGATCAATGATTCTCTCTCATCATTAATGTTTCTATTTCTATCCCTCTCCCTTCCTCTCTGAAATCAATAAAAATATATTTTTTTAAAAAAAAGAATAAATGGAGTTGGTGGTGTTGTGTAATATAAATAGGAGAGAATATTATATATGGTTTAGAGTCAACAGCTCTGTATTCACAGACTACTGCGGTAAATTAAGTTTTCGTTCCTCTCAAATGCTTCTCTCTGCGTAGCCTAGAAATATTATCTCAAAAAATTTGCTTAAGATGGGTTCTTGGAGTAACAGGATAGTGATAGTAATAAGATGAGTAGTAAGATAGTGATGATCGAAGACTGTCGGTGAAATCCCAATACATGTCTGAAACACAGAAACATTTATTTTCCTTTTTTTTTCTTTTTTAATAACTGGCTTTCCTGAAAGTGAAAACGGATGTATAAGCTGACAAATGAGTAACTTTGAAAACAGAAATTTAAAAAGACACAAAGCTAATGAACCTTGTTTACTGTTTCAACTTTAAAGATTAGCCAGAGAGAGAGGGGGGGAGAGAGAGAGAGAGCGAGCATCGGTCTTGAGGATCAATGCTAATGCTAGAGATACAATCTCTTTTTACGCATGATCGTGGCTGCAAATTGTCCCATAGAAAACATATTTAACTTGGGAATATTTACATGATCAAAGTGAGGGAGGAAGCCAAGTGAGCATAGCATAAATTAAAACTTAAAATATAGCCACATTAATCAAAAAAAAAGAAGCTAAACTCCTAGAATTGGTAATGAAACAGCAAAGCGTTTTTGCAGATTGTTATACTTCTTCCTATTCCAAGAACAGAGTCAGCACCCTAACACTATTCAAAAGCTCTTAAAAAAAAATAACAGTAAAAAAAACACCCCAAAACTTTTAGATGCTCAGCACTTAAATTTTGGACTCGACGTATTGCTACCAGGCTGGGCTGTTTAGCTCTTAATCCTTTATTGTTTAATAATCTTTCTTCACAGCTGGTGACATGCAAATTATATTTCCCCCCAGTAAATAGTGCTGGGAGTGCAGATTTAAACCTCAATAAATCAGATTTGTCTTGGGCGGCGATGAAAGGGAAGAGAGGGCCACGCGGGCCTGCCAGGCTTCTTGTCTCATTCCGCACCGTATGGCCTTTCGGCTCTTAAGCAGGTGGAGAGACACCCCAGCAGATTGTATCTCAGTATTAACTCGATCTTATCAACTGTGGACATTGCATTAGGAGTGAGGACTTGTCAACGCACATAATTACTGGAAGATGTCCGTGCCCGCATTGCTGGGGGTGAAGGCAAAGCTCACTGAACTTGGGCAGACTTACAGGATGTATTCAGCAAAGTCCCCCTTTACCACTTGCAGGCGACACAGGTGACCCCCTTCCCTCCGTGATCTGGAAGCCCTGCCCCTGAGCTGTGGTGCCACCAAAGAAAGCGGCTCTCATTGAATTCAGTGGTCCTATCCGGGCTATGCACATAATGAAAGGCTAGGATGCTAAGAACCTATCTATCTACAGTAATAAAAGCCTAATATGCTAATTAGACCAGACAGCCAGACAACCTTCCGGATGACCTTCCAGACGAAGCCAGGGCTGCAAGGGCTGAGGCAGAGGCGGTTAGGGGTGATCGGGCCAGAAAGGGAGGGCAGTTGGGGGCTATCAGGCTGGCAGTTGTGGGGTTAGGGCGCAGTCAGACAGGCAGGCAGGGAGGTGAGCAGTTGGGAGGCAAGCAGTCCAGGATTGTGAGAGGGATGTCCCAGATTGGAGAGGGTGCAGGCTGGGCAGAGGGACACCACCCCCAGGGCACAAAGGCTAAGTGACTGTCTGACCAGCTGGAACATACGATGCACACTGACCACCAGGGGGCAGTGACTTGGCAGCGGCAGTTCTCAGTTGATGCACCCCGGAACCAGAGAGGAGGGAGCCCGATTCCTCACGGGGCTGCGCGATTCCACCTTCAGACATGGGTTGTTGCTGGGGCACTGTTGGCCCCGAATCTGGTTTACCGCTGAGCTGCAGTGACTTGGCAGCAGCAGTTCTCTTCTCATTAATTTCCTTTCAATGTGCAGAAATCCATGCACCGGGCCACTAGTTTTAAAAATAAGAGGCAAGTCGAAGGTTTTCTTTACATGTAAGCTTCTGCCACCATTTCCTCTAATACTCAGAGCCTATCCCAGGCCTTGCTCTGTCCTGGAGACAGAGAAAAGAAAACCCATAGCTTGGCCAGTGTGGCTCAGTGGTTGAGCATCGACCTATGAACCAGGAGGTCAATGCTCAATTCCAGTCAGGGCACATGCCTAGGTTGCGGGCTTGATCCCTAGTGTGGGGCATGCAATAGGCAGCTGATCAATGATTCTCTCTCATCACTGATGTTTCTCTCTCATTTCCTCTTTGAAATCGATAAAAATATATTGAAAATAAATAAAATCCACAATGCAAACCTCTTTATAAGTCGGAGTCTAAAATAATTAGCAAAATCAAAATTTCTTTCCCCCAGGCATTAAATGCCCAATCTAATGAAAGCCCAAAGCATCCCCTTCTGTTTCCTCCTTCGTCCAGTCTCAGCCTGAGGCTCTCAAAGCCTGTGTGGACTTGCACGGCTCTCTCGCTCCCTGGGATATCTACCATGAAAGTTTTATGGCCTCACAAGTTGGATTAATTTCATGTCAAGTTTCTGATGTACCTCGCTTTTAAAGAACACTTAAAGATGACAGCATATGCAAAATTAATAGAGAATCAGTCCCATCCTCTCCAAATAAAAAAAAACATGCCAACTCTTTTCCCAAAAGCAGCTCCTCGGGCAAAATTATGTTCCTATAATCTGGTGCCTCGTGTTGCCAAAGAGCGTGGCAGAAACTCAGTCATTTCTGAGAAAAAAGTGACTTGAGAGAGTGAACTATCAGATCGATCCTCTCCGGGATGTTTTCAGACTGTAAGACTTGTGAACGTAAATTCCACTGGGAGAAGTCTCCTAGCAGAATTTTAATTTTGTCAATGTGCAATAACCATTCTGGGGAAATCTAATTTTGCACACTATCTTCTCTCTTAGGGAGGGAGCACTGCTGACTACTTGCAAAGTTCTAAAATATAGAATAACGGCATCCAAGTCCATTAGCCAAAATATCTCAATAAACACGGTTATCCAGTAACGTATGTCCATTAGCCAAAGCATCTCAATAAACACAGTTATCCAGTAACCTATGTCCATTAGCCAAAGTATTTCAATAAACACGGTTATCTAGTTACCTATGTCCATTAGCCAAAGCATTTCAATAAACATGGTTATCCAGTAACCTATGTCCATGAACAAAAGCATTGCAATAAACAAAGTTATCCAGTAACTTATGTCCTTTAACCAAAGTATCTCAGCAAACACAGTTATCTGGTAATCTATGTCCGGGTCGATTCCCTGTTATTGAAAGTTCTGGTAAAATGTTAGACGTTGAGTCTGGTGGAGAAGACAATCAGGAACCGTCCAGTTGAGTTCAAGCCACGCCATGTAAAAGCCTGGTCTGGTTTGAGCACTTTTTGAGGTAAAACTCCGTTTCTTGAGAGGTGTCTGGAATGTTTGCCTTGCCCCTCTCAGGTAAACACTCAGATTGCTCCCCCAGGAATCCGACTGTTAGAAGACACATCGAAGACGTGAAGAGAAGAGTAACGGGAGTTTGACTACAAGAACGTGGCTGTCTAGTTCATAGGCAACAGAGGGAAAACATTAAGCTCTGTGGGATCGGTGCTAGAGTATGAAGCCATTTTCCTTGTTACTATAGCAACAGCAAAATGTCAACTATTTTTAGAGCTTTGTTCCAAGATTCAAGCAGCCATTCTAGTTATCAGTGTGTTTAAAGACGCCGGAAACATATGCCAAGCAATAGAGCTGGAAATTTAAGTGTATAAGGTAATTTATTTCCTCTCAAACATTTTAATAATATGCATGCCTCCCCCCCACTTAATACTTTTTTATGCAAATATAAATCCACATATTATAAGAAATTATATAAACAGTATTATTGTATCTACATGCAGTTAATAAGTTATTCCGTGTATGGTGTTTCAACAGTGAGTATAACATTAGAGCGCTCATAGATATAAACACTGTAATGAACTTGGTGTTCAGACACTCCATTTGTTGGTCTCTGCGATTGCGTAGCTCATTTCTTTCACCTTCAATAAACACCTACTGAAAGCCAGACACCCCACTAGGTTCTGGAAATATCAGGATGTCAAAAGTGCCATATTTTTTGCCCAATACATAGTTCTAAACCTGAGTTTGACCTTAAGATGCACAATAGGATAAATCCTGACAAAAATGCTAGGACACACAAATGTGAGCTAAGGAGCTTTTTTCTCCAGAAATAAAACATAGGTTCTTCATTTTGGCCAAGAAGCAGAAATGAAGAATGGGTTCGTCTCTGTGCGGTTTCCTTTGTGTTTGGTGCTTAATGAAGCTCCGCTGGCAAACGAGAAGCTAAAAGCCATCTGTGCAGAACACTTCGCAGATTCAAGTGTGATGGGAAATTAGCGACTTTTATGCTTTTATGGGCGAGATGCAAACCATGCAATTAGGAAAAATGATGCAGTTACAGACATTTTGAATTACCCAATGTAGTGTTCACTCAGAGCTCTGTAGGTCCACGGTGTTTATAATTCATGATCTTCACCTTCCCTTCTTATATTTTAATGTAGAGTGTACATGGTGGGGTTTCACAGACAGAGGTAATTATTGAAAGCCATTTGAGAAGAAAGGAATCTGGTAAATTATTCTCAGATTGAGATTTACTTTCTTGGGTTACCACTGTCCACTCCTGAATGCTACAGACATAATAGAGTAATATTTTAAACTAGAGGCCCAGTGTATGAAATTCGTGGAAGGGGCAGGGGCCTTCCTTCATTCCGTATCACCCCCTGGTGGTCAGCGCATGTCATAGTGAGTGATAGAACTCCCAGTCAAACGCCCAAGGGGACACTTTGCACATTAGGCTTTTATATATATAGATGCCTGTATATGTCCAGTGGCCAAAACTCTGGAATTGAAAAATACATGGTTTCTCAGAAGTACCTGTTTTTTGAAAACTGTGAGGGGTCAGGTTTACTTAGAATAATCTATTTAATTCTAAGGTAGTCTTAATGTTTTACTGTTTAATATCCTGAGTACACTTTGAGACATATTCTTTTTCCTTGGCTGTAGATGACCAACAATGAGTGAGGGAATCACTATTGGTCTATTCATGCTCTCCTAAAGGGAAGCCTCAGGTTTAAGAATAATTATCTTATCACATCCGGTGTCCTTTAAAACTGGCTTTCTATATAGACACATAAGGAATTCTTGTTTTACAAGAATACTCAAAATAAACAACTTTTGAAAGTGAGTTCAAAGTTTATTTTCACGGAGTGGATGAGAAGTTCCTTGGGGGTCAAAGGAGGAAAAAGAGCCAAATTTCTTGGACTTTAACATATGAGGCTCCAGTAAAATTGATAAAGGAATATATAAATTTAAAAATAGATTTTGTATCACCTATGGCTTTTTTATCCATCCAGTTACCAGAAAGTTTCCTTGCTGCTTATTTCTTTTCTTTTCTTTTTATTTTTATTGACTTCAAAGAGGAAGGGATAGTGAGAGAGAGATAGAAACATCAATGATGAGAGAAAATCATTGATTGGCTGCCTCCTGCACATCCCCTACTGGGGATCTAGCCTGCAACCCGGGCATGTGCCCCGACCTGGAATCGAATTGTGACCTCCTGATTCATAGGTGGAGGCTCAACCACTGAGCCAAACTGGCCAGGTCTTGCTGCTTATTTCTGAGCAATATCATCACTTGGTATTTATACAGTAAAATGTTCTCGTTGGAAGCATATCTTTTTAGTTTTCGTAATTGTGAGTGTTTGATGCTTATGAAAAATGTCAGATTGACATTCCTCCATACCAAAGTCCTCAATCCGTGCCTTATTTAAGCCTTGGGGAAGCAGAGCCTTTTCAGCGATCTTAGCCAGTGTGGCTACCACAGAGAAGTTAAGGAATACCCCAATGGCTTGGGGCGCGGCCTCTCCGCACAGTCTGTCAGCCGATGCACCAATTAACTCAACTATGATTTTTATGATGTGGACCAATTTCGCTGGAAAGTGGAGCCATGGCGGTAGGTTTTACAGTTGCCTCAAGAAACAAAGAGCCTGAACTAATTGCAAAAGCTGTCACTAGTGTCACTGAGCCACTGAGTTGGAAAGTTTACTGAGCAATCTCTCGCAGTCAGCTTCGTACTTAAACACAGTGATTTTACCGAAATTGTACTATTTGCCTTAAAGCCGAACATGAAACCAGGAAAAAGTAATTGAATCATTATATCAACGTAGACCTTCAGTGTTTTATTTATATGGTCATCAATTTCAGGGTATAAGTTGAGCAATCCGGTCCTTCTCAGTCATACTGCTTAATCAGTGCATCGCTGAAACTCTCTGACAAGCAACATTTGGTCATCATGCAAGGCAGTTTGCAAGGTGTATAAACCTATTCTGTGTAAGATTAGTTTCTACGTCTTGATGATAATTCCTGAAAAGAATAAACACATGGATGCCTGTCCTCTTTCGGTGATAAAAATTGGACAGTCTGTGGATATGTGAAACTGACATGAAAACAAGAAACAGCCCTGACCGGTTTGGCTCAGTGGATAGAGCGTCGGCCTGTGGACTGAAGGGTCCCAGGTTCGATTCTGGTCAAGGGCATGTACCCTGGTTGCAGGCACATCCCCAGTGGGGGGTGTGCAGGAAGCAGCTGATTGTTGTTTCTCTCTCATTGATGTTTCTGACTCTCTGTCCCTCTCCCTTCCTCTCTCTAAAATATCAATAAAATATATTTTAAAAAAAAAAGAAAAGGAGAAATCCCCTAATCAAACAGAAGAGATATGACCTGAGGTGACTATCTGGGTGGATGGGAAGAGAATTGGTGGACAGTGAGAAGGGGAGGAAACTTTATGCTGAGGGAAAACGTGGATGCTATTGTGTCACTCCCATAATACCCTGGGGGGAACATGGTCCACAAAATGTACTTTAAACCTCAAAAAAACACGTTTTCATTTTGAGCATATTTGGAAAAAAAACCACAATTGTGCATACTGCTAAAAAAAAAAAAAAAAAGACAACAGGCTCAAAATGGAGTCAGTGGTGCTAGAGCCACATCCCAAACCAAGACCTAATGCCTCATTTAATTATAGGCTCAGCCTCCCCAAGCAGCAGACTCTTACACCAGGTCCATCTGGACTCACCTGGTGAGCACTAGGCAGGGCTTCTGCCTGACGGACCCTGTCATTCCGTGAAGAAGGTGACCTGGCCACACACAACCCACTCTTCGCTAGGAGCTGCCATGGCCCGCCCCTTCGGCCTACACAGCTCTTGCCAGGAGACCCTTTCTATCTTCTAAATGAGATGCTCCCCAATCCATGGATGTTTGAATAAAGCCAATAAGATCTTTAAAACTTACTCAGTTGAATTTTATTTCTTAACAATGTAATCTCCAAGAGAAAATCTCAACAAATTGACAAAATCAACAACTTACAAGTTATGTTTGCTGATGCTAAGATAAAAATTGAAATCATTAAGTATGACTGTATACTTTATACACACACACACACACCCATCCACCCACACACACACACATACTAGAGGCCCGTTGCATGAAGATTCCTGCAAGAATAGGGCTTCCTTGGGCCTATTCCTGCAAGAATAGGGCTTCCTGAGACACCAGCCTTCTCTGCTGCCTCGCTCCCTCCCTTCACCGCTTAGCCCTAGGCTCCCTCCCTTATCTGCCACCTGGGCTCTCTCCCTTCTCCACCGCTTTGCTCCCTGGCCAGGTCATGGGTCCAAGGCGCTGATCCCACGGGCAGCATCAGGCACTACCAGCCCCGCCTCGCTGGGTCAGAGGTCCAGGGCCCGGGGGCAGTGTCATGCGCTGCTGGCCCCGCCTTCGGTATGCAAATTAGCCGCCATCTTTGTTGACGGTTAATTTGCATATCACGCTGATTAGATGATGGGAGGTGTAGCGAAGGTACGGTCAATTACCATGTTTGTCTATTATTAGATAGGATGTATATATTATGTAAAGTTAAAATAAATATATCTATGCATATAGGTATAGACTGTTATCAAATATGTATTATTTGTTATAGAAATAAAATTGTCAAGATTAATTAAAAATACTTAGAACCAAAGGGAAATGAAAGCACTACATCTCAAAAGTATAGGGAGTAGATGATAAAGTGGGACTAAAAAAGAAATGCAAAGTTTACATATATTTGGCGAAAACAAGGCAAATTCTTTAAAAAATATCAAACTGTCTAATTTTAAAAGTTGATAAAATATCAAGAGAGTAAACCCAAGGGAGACAGAAGGAAGAAAATTATAAGAGTACAGGTCAGTAACAATAACAACCAGAGAAAAATCAACAGATAAGATTAACAGCATTAAACAAACAACAACTGTGTTTTAGGAAAGAACAATGAAATTTAGCCAAATCTCTGCCAAAAGCATAAAATAAGTGAGAACATGCAAATAAATTCTGAATGTAGAAAGAGGAATAATTCCAAGCACAATAGAAGATGAATAGCTTAATAAAAGAACACAGTGAACAAATGTACACTAATAAATTTGGAAACTTATGGAACTTTAGAGAAAACAAATAGCCTTTGATAGTCTTATATTTTTTTTATCCTTTCATTTCCTGCAGATGACTTTGCATTTATCTCCTGGTGCATAATTATAAGGTCTGCGTGAAGTCTTGCCTTCATCTGATCATTTCAATGTCTGAAAGAACTTGCCGCCGACATCTTCTTGCCTTTTCTGGAGAATAAATCACATTTTCCTGCTTCTTTCAATATTGAGTGATTTCGACTTTCACTTCGTGCAAATGCTATATAAACTCTGGGTTCTGTCATAAATCTCTGCAAAATATTGAGCTTTTAGTTTCAGGGGGCGACCAGCCATGCTAGCCTTAGACTGCAAGTTGTTCTGTGCTTGCTCTTATGTGGGCCTGTTCCATTCTCAGTGCACGTTTCCCAGCCTTTGCTATGTTGGATGGAGTCGGATCCATGCATGTGCATAGCAGAGGCTAGTCTGGAACTTCTGAGGGTTCACACCAGGAATTAGGGGATCTCCTTTGCTGGTTCTCTCCTTCTCCCATCCTCCCCTCATTTTCCAACCCATGGCGGCTCCCTTTCCTGTCTTCTGGCCAAAGGATGACATGATTCTGTCAGTTCAATGGAGGAATTTTCTGGTTGATAGAAAGAGGCTCTGGCCTGGCCTGGTGTGGCTCAGTGGTTGAGCGTTAACCCATGAACCAGGAGGTCACAGGTTCAATTCCCAATCAGGGCACATGCCTGGGTTTTGACATAGATATATATATTTTTTAAGAAGGAGCCTCTGTTTGGCTTAGCTTAGATCTTTCTGCCCCTGGAGATGCCTACACGTTTCTCAAGTAAAGACACCAAGTGGGCACTCAGGTAAACGCAATTGGACAAGGGAAGGTCCATGAGGGCTGGATGCCCACCATGAGGAGGGCATGGCGCTGGAGATGTCAGGGGCGGAAGGGACACTGGGTGTCATTATTTTTAAGAGCAGCCTCTGCAAATAAGGAGTGACAGGCGCTGGAGATGTCAGGGGCGGAAGGGACACTGGGTGTCATTATTTTTAAGAGCAGCCTCTGCAAATAAGGAGTGACAGGCGCTGGAGATGTCAGGGGCGGAAGGGACACTGGGTGTCATTATTTTTAAGAGCAGCCTCTGCAAATAAGGAGTGACAGGCGCTGGAGATGTCAGGGGCGGAAGGGACACTGGGTGTCATTATTTTTAAGAGCAGCCTCTGCAAATAAGGAGTGACAGGCGCTGGAGATGTCAGGGGCGGAAGGGACACTGGGTGTCATTATTTTTAAGAGCAGCCTCTGCAAATAAGGAGTGACAGGCGCTGGAGATGTCAGGGGCGGAAGGGACACTGGGTGTCATTATTTTTAAGAGCAGCCTCTGCAAATAAGGAGTGACAGGCGCTGGAGATGTCAGGGGCGGAAGGGACACTGGGTGTCATTATTTTTTAGAGCAGCCTCTGCAAATAAGGAGTTACAGTGACTGGCTTGGGGGACAATCCCAGGCGAGCCAAGAATCCAGTGCCGATATAGATCGGGCTACATCAGCGACATGAGCACCGTGCCCCCTGCACGCTGCTTTCAACAGTGCCGAGTCAGGCTGTCTAGAGCAGTGGTTCTCAACCTGCTGGCCCTTTAAATACAGTTCCTCATGCTGTGACCCAACCATAAAATTATTTTCGTTGCTACTTCATCACTGTCATGTTGCTACTGTTATGAATCGTCATGTAAATATCTGATATGCAGGATGGTCTGAGGTGACCCCTGTGAAAGGGTCGTTCGACCGCCAAAGGGTCGAAGGGTTGAGAACCGCTGGTCTAGAAGCTAGAAATCACAGGCTCGCGTGCCAGATACGTGAGCGACAAGGTGCATTTCAATTTGAGACATTTTTTCAAAAGAGTCGCTTTGGTGCTTGCTCACAATTTGTGGTTAAATATCCAAGGATAAAGGTAATGGATGGAGAAGAAGAATATGGGGAAGCCGGCAGAGGGGATGAAGGAATAGAACCTGAGTTTGACTAAACGTGACAAATTTGAAAAATAAGTACATGGACTTGAGAGCAATCTTTCAAGGAGGCAGCGTATGTAAAAGGTGCCCAGCAGAACCTCCACGGCCATAGTGAGCTGCCACTCAAGCAGTGGTAGCGTCACCGTTAGCTTAAACACACAGCCGCCCGCCGCCGAGGTTCTGCCAACATGCTCATTAGCAGGGGAAGGACCATCCTGAACTTACGGCTGCAGGAGAGCTGAGCACAGAGCTCTGAGAGGAGGAGGGAGCTCCTAGTGTGCCGTTATCCCCCAAGGACGGCTCCCTTGTTCAACAAGTTTCTTCTTGCAAAGGAAACAAGATATGAGCCTCGATGCACTCACCACTCCTTCCAACAGCACGTAGGATGCTTGAGCTGGTTAGAATGTGGCCCTAAAAGCTGGGAAGCCGGCGTGTGGCTCCAAACCGGGGCTGTTCTGTTCTAAGAGCCCAAAGACAATGCAGGGTCTTTGACGCTTGAGAGAAAGTAGTCCTTCTCGCGTGTGGGTGCAATTAAACCTGCCCTCCATGCTTTAATCAGTATGAATGCTGTGGCCCTTCAAGAGGCCCTGAGTCCAGTTTCCCACATCCACTAGGAGACAGAGGAGCGGTTAAGTCGAACGCTGTTTTATTGTGATTTTGGTATATGTCCGTGACACGTCCAGTGACCAAAACCACGGGCATGTGACAAGCAGCAGGGAGTCGGGAAAGCAGTTAAGCCCCTGATGTCGCCGCTGCACGCCCGGGTGCCTGTCCCGGGAAGTACTGTCCCCGCCAGGCTCGCCCGACTGACAGCCAGCCAGGGGTGCGTCTCTAATTGTGATGTATTGAGACAAGTCTGTGCTGATTCAAAACAAAAAACAAAAAAAACACAGTGATAGGCCTCAGCCCTGGAAGTTACCAGCCTGCAACCATTTGGGCATGAAAATGTTTTCTTAACTTCTGGGGATCAAGGCCGAGTTTGGACTAAAGGGCCTCGTACGGTCACTTGCACTCTAAGTATCTTCGGTGCTACAATGTGTTCAACTATGTGCAGTTCATACCACATTCATTTCACAAATTTGGCTTTTACAAGTGATTCTACTTCAACAAAGGTTTCCAAGACTTTAAAAAAAAATCCAAATAAAACCTGACTGGAATAGACATCCTATATAATAAAAGGCTAATATGTAAATTGTCCCCTCGACCAGGATTTTGATGAGGGGGCGGGGCTGGCCAGCCAACTGCCCGCAGCCCTTCCCTCCGGCCAGCCCTGATCGGCCCCTCACCCCTACCCCGATCGGGCGGGGTGGCCGGACTCTACCTGTGCACAAATTTGTGCACCGGGCCTCTAGTATATAAATAATGGCTGGAAGAAATGATGACATCTAGAATGCTCGCGAGGCCTGCATGATTTTGAAGAGGAAGCTAATATGACCAGAAGAAAGAATTCTTCCTCAAAATCCAGCATAAAGAAACAATTAATGAGATG
>NW_006289087.1:7561846-7562698 GCF_000327345.1 Myotis davidii
GAAGGAATAGGAAGTCACGAAGTGCAAACATTCGCTTAAGGATGGGGCCGGGGCTGGGACTCTGGGTCCTTCTTGCATGTAATTAAAAAAACACAGCTGTGCGGTGCCCTCTCTACGTTTAAGAACCTGTTTTCACAGAAACCTCCTTGATATCCCTGTCCTTTGTATCAGAAAGACCAAAGGAAGGATTGGAGTCCAGACACACTGTGGAAATAGCGCCAGAGGAACAAATGCATGTATTTCCAGGAGAGGAACAGAAGTGGGCAAGGGTCACATTTGGTGTGAAGTCATCAGCACCTCTTAAGAGCAACGGCCATCCGTCATCTCCAAAAGAAGGGCCGATCCAAACATGCCAGGTTTTCTGAAATTATTTTCTGAGAAAAGCAATAAAAATATTTTTAAATCTAAAATCTTTAAGAGTTAACTACTGTCCAGCGGGCATGGCTCAGTGGTTGAGCATCGACCTCTGAACCAGGAGGTCACGGTTCGATTCCCCGCTCAGGGCACAAGTCCAGGTTTCCGGCTGGATACCCAGTAGGGGGTGTGCAGGAGGCAGCCGATCAATGACTTTCTCTCATCATTGATGCTTCTATCTCTCCCTTCCTCTCTGAAATCAATAAAAATATGTTTATTTTTTGAAGAAAAAAAAAAAGAGTTAACTATGCACTCCTCCTTTCAGTGCTGGGGTCCTGCCCCAGCAGGTCCAGGGGTTTCCGGCTATACCCAGTAGGGGGTGTGCAGGAGGCAGCCGATCAATGACTTTCTCTCATCATTGATGCTTCTATCTCTCCCTTCCTCTCTGAAATCAATAAAAATATGTTTATTTTTTGAAGAAAAAAAAAAAGAGTTTTA
>NW_006289087.1:7563924-7572124 GCF_000327345.1 Myotis davidii
TGTGTAGGTTCTGTTTTGTAAGTTCTGTCTCCTGTTGTCTTGTTGCATCTGTATTTATACCAGTTGATTCCAATCCTATCAATCTCTATTCCAAAGGTTAGGGCGTTTCTTATCTTCATTACAGGGAGTAAAGATTATGTAGCTTAAGCGTTATTGTTCATAGTTAAAGTGATTAACTACCCGCCTGGCACTTTGTTAAGGGGTTTTATTCCCTCCCTAACTTCAGGGAAAATCCCTACCTGGGGAAACAACCTTTCTCGGAGAGGTGACCTTGGTTAAAACACAGTGCCAAGAAGGTGAGCAAACATATTAAGAACAGTATGCCATATATGCCAGGTCCCTTGAAACAGCAAGGATGGACCAGCTCCCGGCATTTCAGAACATTGTGGAGGCAAAACAAAACCAGTGTTGCCTGGAGCCATCTGTTTGCCACCTCTGGTTTCCACAACAAGAGGAACATTTTGGGTTGTACTTTCTAATGCAGCGATTTTAACTCATGAAATGGCTTCATGCTTCACACTGTACTGTTTTGTACTCTTTGGGAGGGGGTCACTTCCCTCTAATGCAGTGGTTCTCAACCTGTGGGTCGCGACCCCTTTGGCGGTCGAACGACCCTTTCACGGGGGTCGCCTAAGACCAACCTGCATATCAGATATTTACATTATGATTCATAACAGTAGCAACATTACAGTGATGAAGTAGCAACGAAAATAATGTTATGGTTGGGTCACAACATGAGGAACTGTATTTAAAGGGCCAGAAGGTTGAGAACCACTGCTCTAACCGCTGTGTCCCTGTGGAGAGAGAGGAGCTTCTATTTCTTTGTGATTTCTCTCAGAAATGAATGCCCAGGAGGCATCCAGTACCTTCTTGCTGGTGGGATAATATCCTAAGGGTCATGCGCAGCCCAGGTAGGTTGGCCCCTCTGAGCCCTTTGAACACACACCACAGCTTGGCAAAGGCAATTCGGAAAAGGTTCCACTGGATCCTTGACTTACTCTATCATTTTACTCTTAAATCAAAAGCAATAACACAGTAAACAAATCCTCCAGCAGCTCCATTTCTATGTGTCAAATTAAAAAGTCTGAATCGTGTTAAGTGCAGGCCTAAGCTTTTGATTAAATTCAACTTCATTTATTCATTCGGCTGCTACTTATTGAATTCCTATTAACTGCCAGACCGTCTCCCAGGTGCTGCCGATGGAGCAGTTACTACATGAATAAAGCCAAGCTCCTGCCTTTGTGGCTAGCAGGTTTTTGCAAGGGGCTTTGCAAGTAATATGCTTGTAACAAGATCTGCTTTCCCACCCACCCCACCCCCGGTCTTGACTTGTTTTAATTTTAGGATATATCCAGTGTAGAAGATCTAATTTTTGGATATATGGTCTATTCTTAAGCCAACACAAGAAGCCCTCTTACAAAATTCTAAGTAATTATACTCAATAATTAAACGATCAAGGAAGATCCATTCTATGTTGTTTAAATGATTCGGGGGAATTGGAAGTAACGGTCTAGCTGGTAGAGCTGTGTGTAATTATTTTCCATTAATATTTCCAATAGACCAGAACTCGGGCTTGGCGATACACAGTGCTGGGGGGATACTGCAGAAGAGACCTAAGCAGGCTTGTATACTGTGCCCAGCAGCATTTTATCGTTGTTCTGTACGGAAACAACATCTTGCCGTGGCCATTACTGCAGCCAGCACGGAGATGCAGGCCTTCAGGAATCGCCCCTGGTGGGGTGACGCTAACTGAGGCTAGCATGTTGCTCTTAGCAACGCACTCTTGCCAACAACACAGCGTATGCTGGCTTTGACCTTGGGGAAACATCGGTTTCCTAAAGATAAACTGACCAACCTATAGAAAAGGCACGTGATTCCGAACTCATCCGACAGAAGACAGCTTAAATAACCGGCCTCAGGAAATGGGCATGTAAAACGGAATGCAGACTCATGTCCTGCTCCCAGAGGCTCTGTGCAGAAGGGGCAAGTGTCAAGAGGGTGCCGGTGGCTGCCACAAGCACTTCCCTGGTTTTCGCTCGGGCATCTCGGAGGCCACCGGTCTCCCAGGCCAGCAGAACGTTATACCGACCCTCACTCCTTCTGACCCACCTGCATGCTTGTTTCTGGGCGGGAGTGGGAGAGAAGCACCCCAGGTGGTCTTGGGGAGAGCCTGCTGTGTGGACAATGAGTAGACTTACCTGCAGGGCAGGGTTCAAGCAGCCGTGGGTGATGCTGTGACCTCAGGCTCTGTTGCTGCTTCTCCTGACTGTGTCTCGGCCACTGGAAACTCCTCTTGCTCCTGGAGGTGGCTCCCTCTTTTCAGGTCACCAGGCGACACCTTTGCAAACACAGCAACAGTTAGTCAAGCCTCATGGGACAAGTTTTCATTGTTTCTCCCTCCCCCTTATATTGATAAACTTACACAAAGAAGTAGATGTTCTTTATTCCATATCGTGAGACAGTTTTATTATTATTATTAATTATTATTATTATTATTATTAAGAGAAAGGGAGGAGAGAGAAACGTTAATGATGAGAACCATTGATCAGCTGCCTCGTGCACGCCCCCTACTGGGGATCGAGCCTGCAACCTGGGTATGTGTCCTGACCGGGAATCGAACCGCAACCTCCTGGTTCATAGGTCGACGCCCAACCCACTGAGCCAGGCTGGCGAGGCGAGTGAGACAGTTCTTGAAAGAGAAAGTGCGCAAGAGGGGGAATCGATCTGTTTAGGAGGGGAACTCTTTAATCTCCAAAGTTACAATGAAGAATGGGGTGTGTGCTGAGCAACATGGGAACTGCCTCTGGTCCCTGGCAATGAACAGTCATTTCAAGGAACAACCTGTTCCTTGGGCGCAGAGAACAAAGTTCGAGTTAACGTGGGATAATTAATGGGGGAGACGGCAGAACAGGAAGCGACAGAATGAACTCCTCGTTCCGAGTGTGCCGTGTATAGAACAAAGGATGGACTCCAAAGAGGTATTTGGAGAAGAGGTGGCAGCCACGGGTATCAACTTCCTGAAATCCCCGACATGGGGTTTTTCTGTAGCTTTTCTGCAGCAAGGACCTGGGAGAGGCTCAGGGGTGTGCTGCTGCTCATGTCTGTTTGTGGCCACTCTTTGTTCATCAGAAAATTCTATGCAAAACCAGCCTCTTTGCATATCCACCCGCTGCTGGGGGTTCTGCCTTGTGGAGTCACAAGAGCACACGCTCAGACAGAAGACAGCTTACAAAGAAGCGCAGTATGTGGTGTGAGGGCAGCTCGGGGGACAGAGGTCTGATGGCAGATGGTGAGGATTTATAGGGAAGTGAGTAAGTCACGAGTGGCCAGATACACAAAGCTACAGAAGGTCAAGTGTATTGGGAAGGTCTTTTCCCTGCTGTTGGGTTGGCTTTCTTGTTAAAGGTACATGCATGTTTGTTCTGTCGGAAACAATCCATGACTCAGTGCGTCTGCCTCTTGGGAGGTAGATGGAGCCGGAGGAGACACAAGTCCCCACTGCCATCGTAATATTTTAAGAGATTCGAGTTGAGGAAAATATGTGAGCGATCTAAATATACGACGGATCACAATGCATATCATAAAATTATGCCACGACGCGACATATGCACCAGAGGGATTTGAGGTAAATGATAGAATTTTCATAAGCAAGAAGCGCACGCGGAAAAACAGGCGTGGTTTTAAAAACGTGTGATCTAGTCGCAGTTTCAAAGGTCATAGGAAGACATGATGAATTGAGGAAAATTCTTAAATGCTTTACGAATTTATTTGCCATGGAAATGGTCTCTGGATCCATCTGGAAGGTGCTAATCACGTGACAAATGATAAACTCAAATTCAGACACTGACTCCCACTATGGAGGGTGTGTCTATGCCTCTAGAATCTCTATGGCACCGTTTCACCCCTTGCGAGTGAAATGCTGCTGGTTTAGTTCCTCACTTTGCAGGGATTGACGCCGTTTTGTGGAGGAAGTGCCCACACAGGCCTGAAATGGGCTCCGTCCTTGTAGCCAGGACTGTCCCCGGGCTCCGTCCTCACCTCACCCATTTCGGTAGAAGGCTGGCCTTTGTCTCATGTGATTTCTGGGTTAGCCCTCCCAGGCTTTGAACCTTCCTCCTCCTCCATGGATCATTCCATGAAAATAGAAACTCCTACTTCAGTAGGATACACCCCTTCCCACAGCTTCTCCATCTGAGCAGTGAAACTTGAACACGCCCTGTCCGTCACCATCAACTTGCCTCATCTTTTGCCTGCTTTAGTTTAATGAGAGTTTTATATGATAAAAGAGCTGTGCACAATGGTAAAGGAAAATTATTACAATGGCGGGGCAGACCTCATTCAGGAGCAATGCAGTGGGGGCCGAGACTACTGCACTAGAGGAGAGAGATGGTCAGCTCCAAGTACAAGGACAAGTGAGGATTCACAGCCAGGGAAAATGAAGGGGGACCAGGGAGTGGAAAGTCAGCAAGAAGAGACATCAAGGGTAGGGGGATTCTTGCTAAGCTGGTGCGAGAGAATTCTTGTGGATGGCAGGCCACGGTGAGCAAACCAGTGGGATAAAGAATGTGATCTCGCCCAGCTGATGCTGCTCAGTGGTTGAGTGTAGACCTCCGAACCGGGAGGTTGTAGTTGGATTCCTGGTCAGGGCACAGGCCCGGGGTGCAGGCTCCATCCCCAGGAGGGGGTGTGCAGGAGGCAGCCGATCAATGATTCTCTCATCATTGATGTTTTTCTCTCTCTCTCCTTCTCCCTTCCTCTCTGAAATCAATAAAAATATATATATTTAAAAAATAGTGATATCACATATTTAAGAGTGATCTTATATCAAGAGGGGGGTTAATTCTTGCTACACGGACTTAGCAGGATTCTTGCTAAAAATGGGGGACAGGCCAAAGAGCAGGCCCAAGGATGAGGCCTACTCTGAGAGGTACATGACTTTTGCCAGGAGAAAGTCTTTGTCAGGAATCCATAGTTAATCTCCCTCTTCTAGGGGACTGTCTGGGGTGGGGGTGGGGGAGGGGAATGGACATATATGTAATACCCTTTGTAATAAAAAATTAAAAAAAAAATCTCCCTCTTCATAGGAAACAATGGTTAGTTCTCATCTTCACATTTATCTTCTTTTAATCTATAGGCTAATAAAAAGGGATGTATTAGCTGAATCTCAGTGCTTTCTCTGGAAGGGGCTCTTAAATTGTTGCAAAATAAAATTAGGAACAGCAATTGAGTGACATATGACCCAGGTTTTTTGGTGAAAGTGTCCCAACCCAACCTCTGCATATTCATCTGCTAGTGTTTGTCTCCCACGGTTAAAAATACATCCTTCATTGTCAAAATGTGCGCCAAGTTTCGGAGACGCAGAACACTGTGCTTACTCCCTCAGCATTCTTGAATTTTGATTTCGCTCCCATTTTAACGTTCTTTTCTTAACTGTCTGCAGATTCTCTGGCAAATGCAAATATGCCTGAAGTACTCGGATTGTCGGCAATTCACTGCTGGCCCGTTTTATCTTCAACTAAGACCACACACCCACAGTGGTAAGTCTTCTTCTGAGAAGAGAGCCTTTGGGTCCCAGATCCTATAAGGAATTATGTTGGCAATCCCATCTTCATCCTCTCATTACTTTAACTTCTTTCCTCATTCCCCTCTTTAAACCTGTGAATGGTATGTTAAGCATAATATATATTGTCTTTTTGTCCAGAAGTTGGCTTTTGGAAATGCCTATCTTTGTTTTTTTGTTTTAAATAAATTTCATTGATTTTAGAGAGGAAGGGAAAGGGAGAGAGAGAGAGAAACATCAATGATGAGTGAGAATCATTGATGGGCTGCCTCCTGCACGTCCCCCACTCAGGATGGAGCCTGCAACCTGGGCGTGTGCCCTGACCGGGAATTGAATCTTGACCTCCTGGTTCATAGGTCGATGCTCAGCCACTGAGCCATGCCATCCGGGCAGGAAATGCCTATTTTCGCATGATTATAAGAAAAACAATCTTGACTTACTTGTAAAAATCTGAAAAATTATTCCAAGTTTCCTCCATAATTTTATTTCCCCACATTTCAACTCAGAGTCTGGTCTTGTGATGTACATCGGTGCTCAGTGAATCCTGACCTCTGACATTCTTGTAGCAAACTTTGGTAAAAATTCCCTAAATCGATGTTGAATAATGTCAGAGGCTACTGTTTGAATGGCGTCCCTCTCATACTGTAAATGCCACTGGTAGCATGTCTTGTATCAGGGAGCTGGTCATTTCATCTTCTTCACACACTTCACTAAAATAACCAGGGACATTTTTCCTCCAAAAGCCCTAAACGTCTTTGTTCATAAACAGTGCCATTAAAGGGGACGCATTTTAATCCTTACAAAAACTTGAATGCAGAACAACTGAATGGTAAATACATATAGAGTGATTACATGATATTAAGAAGTCAGGGAAGATTTCCCACAATGGTGACATTAATCCAAGGCTGTAATCAAAGAAGGAGCTAACCTTGTAAAGATGACCAAGAACATTCCAGGCAGAAAGAAGACCAAGGTGGTAGTTTCTTCTATCTCCTTCATCTAGCCTCTAGGCTTAGCCTTAACGTTTAAATGACCAAATAACTAAAAGACTCTTTACCTCTCTAACCAATGCCCCCACCACATACAAAAACAAACAAACAAACAAAACAAAACAAAAAACTTAAAGAGAAAGGAAAGCACATTGGGTGATATTTCAAAATATTTTTCTATATCTATCTAAAGAGTTTGCCATAGTGCTTGGCTAATATATTTTGAGAATTTTCCATGTGCCAGGTACTGTAATTTTTTTTATTTTTATTTTTGGAAGGGAGAGGAGAGACAGAGAAACATCAATGATGAGAGAGAATCATGACCTCTTGATTCATAAGTTGATGTTCAACCACTGAGCCATGCCGGCCAGGCCAGGTGCTGTCATTTTAATTCTCGTGACAACTGAGTAAGATGCTATTCTTTGCAAAAATGAACCTTTATTCTAACTCGACTGCCATGATCTTTCCTTCATGTAGCTCCTAACAATTATTTTTGCTTTGAAACTTCTTGATGAGACAAACATAGGTTTTCTCTGATGACAAAGTGATGCCTAGTTAGATCTTCATCACAATCACATTATCATGAAAGTGTTGGCAAATTAAGGCTTTTAGTAAAAGTAAACTTACAATGAATATGCATGTGATTTTGATAAATTTGCCGAAACATTCCCTAGGAGCAGTAGGCTTCATTCTTAGGTAAATTCATTCAAAACATGTAATTTTTAACTTTTACCCTTCAACTTACACTGCAGCTAAAATGGAGCCTTTAAGCTATTCTTTCTTAATATCATAAATAGAATCACATCAGGGAGCAGGTTCTATGTTAATTCCAGCTCTACCAACTTCCCCTTCACTTAAATGTAATAACAGTTCAGGGCTATTACACTGTAGAACTTTTATTAGGCTGATAACAATAATTTTTTTATGAAAACAAATTTTAAATTTTAAATCAATATTCCATTGTGAATATCAAAATTTTGAAGGATTTTGGGTCGATTTCCTGCTACCTCTCCCAGTAAAGTGTCTGGGGAAGGGATTGAGACTTCCTTCTTGTGTCACTCAGGATGGGATACAGTCATAGTGTTGTAACAACTCTCAAATCTCAGTGATTGAAACCCCAAATGGCATTGTTTTAGCTGGTACTCTATGGCTCTGTTCATCACAGTCATCCCACGTCCTATACCAATCAAGCCACCTCCACCCAAACTGGTCCTAGTATCTGGGAATATTGCCTGCTTGCTTATCTTCCCCCACCCTCAATGATTCTGTGTGTGTGTGTGCAATTTTATTTTCTATCCTAGAGGCCCGGTGCATGAAATTTGTGCATTGGGGGGCGGGTAGTCCCTCAGCCCAGCCTGCACCCTCTCACAGTTTAGAAGCCCTTGGGGGATTGGGGGATGTCCAACTGATGGCTTAGGTCTACTTAGGCCTGCTCCCCATGGCAGTCCGACATGCTCAGCACTCCCGCCACCACTGCTGCTGTGCTCACCAGCCGTGAGCCCAGCTTCTGGCTGAGAGGCGCTCCCCCTGTGGGAGTACATTGACCACCAGGGGGCAGCTCCTGTGTTCAGCGTCTGCCCACTTGTGGTGAATGTGTGTCATAGCAAATGGTCGTTCTGCCGTTCAGTTGATTTGCATGTTAGCCTTTTTT